>NC_136497.1:83863115-83875615 GCF_053919585.1 Euprymna scolopes | reverse complement strand
CTTATCCTCGATACATCTTCTATCATTATATGCAATCAGTTTTTTAAAATAGTCAATCATATAGGAGCCTATTCGTAACCAGACACACACACAGACGTTTAGCTTTATATTATATATATATATATATATATATATAGAGAGAGAGAGAGAGAGAGAGAGAGAGAGAGAGAGAGAGAGGGACAGACAGACAGACAGACAAACAGACAGACAAACAAACTGTTAGAGAGCGAGATAGAGAGATAAATGGGATAAATTGATAGATAAATAGATAGATGAATAGATAGATAAATAGATAGATAAGGAAAAGAGAGGGGCGGAGGGAAGACTGAGATAAATGTCGAATAAACGCAGATAGGCAAAAAGAGCTTAAACAGCAAAGATTTTTTGGATTTAGTTCAAGGAGCAATTACACAAAAACTACTTTTCACTCCACACGAATTTTGTTGTTAAATGTGTTTTTACCTGGTTTATCTATTTATTTATGTTTCTGACCCGAAGGTTTCTGGAAAGTAAAAATATTTGCAAAACTTATTGTTGATCGCTACCCCATCATTGATGGACGTAGACAGAAAGAGAGAGAGAGAGAGAGAGAGAGAGAGAGAAGGAAAATAGTGTAGAAAGAAAAGAGCAGTAACGAAAGAGAGAGATATAGACGGAAAAGGGTAAGCAATGAAGGGTTTCAAAGAGAAAAAAATACTGGGATACAGAGAAATTGGCTCTGAAAACATGAAAGCGCAAATGGGAAGTGGAAGAGGGGGGAGAAGGCGAGAAAATCAGCAGTGAAATCATGAAAGAGTGAAAGAGAAAGAAAATAAACTAGAAAGAGAGAGAGAGAGAAACAAGATGGGAAAAGGTGTATGAAAGTGAGAGGTAGCCGAAGACAGATAGAGTGAAAGAAGGTTGTAAGAGGAAGAAAGGGATTGACGAAAAGAGAAATAGATAGACTCTGGAGACGTAAAAGTGCCAGAGGAAGAGAGAGAGAGAGAGAGAGAGAGAGATGGACGCTGATGACAGCAGAAACAGAGAGATGGAGAGATATATAAAAATATAAATAAAAATGGGGAAGGAGGAATAAAAGCAAAAGAATGCTGATCGTCAACTCTGAATTGACGAAGGTCGAGAGAGAAGGGGAGAGAGAGGCAAGAAAGAGAGAGAGAAAGAACTGAGTAGTGAAGAAAAGAAAGAGTGCAGGAGGAAGAGGGGCAGTGAATAATGAGAAAGAAAAATAGTGCCGCTGAAAGAAAGAAGTTATATATATATATATATATATATATATATATATATATATATATAGAGAGAGAGAGATAGATAGATAGATAGATAGATAGATAGATAAAGAGAGTATGGTAGTGAGGATTGAAAAAGGAAAAAAGCCATATATATGGAGAGAGAAAGAATAGAAAATATGAAGCAGAGATAGAAGAGTGTAATAGGACGAAGAGAGAGAGAGAGAGAAATGGAGAAACGGGTGGGATGAGGAGCGAGAGAGATGGATAGATAGAGTTATAGACAAAGAGAGAGAGAAAAAGGCATGAGAAGAGGGGAATACAATAATATAAAAAGAAGCACTTCTTTCTAAATTACCGTCTGCTTTTTCATTGCGTTAAAAAAAAAAAAATTAAAAACAAAGATAGAAAATTCCAATTACGGAGAAACCCCGGCACTTTACAAGGGAAGAGAAAGAAGAATCTACTTCTATATCACAAGACAATGGGAAATGGATTGGCGATTCAGTGGCGGGCGTTAGTAAGATTCGTATCCGAGAAAATAAAATATAACCATAAAATGAGAGGTACACGGCAACCTCCCCTCCACACACACACTCACGTCTCCCACTGGCGATTTCACCTTGAGTTTAATATTAAAGCCTGGTCTGATGAATTGCGCATCTAAAGGGGGTGAACTCTTCCTTACATGGATCCGGCTTGACTTTTTACCCGTGGTGAGAAGATATTAAATCACGCAGTTGAATTACACAGGATCTCTGGTACTGTGTCAGTGGGTAGGTGGATTTTAAGGGGGAAACGCGCTAGGGTGTAGCGTTTTTTTTTCTCTCCCTCTAGTTTTTCTTCTGATCGTCAAGACTCGGTAAGACAGTGGCAGATAAATCTACTGAGGAGGATTTTGCTATTGAAAAATTAGCTCTGGATTTTGTTGCTGCAATTTAAAAGAAAAAAAGTACTGTGTCATTTACGTTCGCCATTTATTTTTCTATTTTTTTTATTTTATTTCCGTGTATTTTTGTGTGTTCTGTGGCCACCAAACAAGATATTTATTGGTCTTGTTGATCGATAGATTTTCTGTTTGCTGATCATTATGAGATAGCATCAAACTCAAATGAAAATAGAATTATTTCACTACATCTTCCTATCTTGATATACGATAACCTTCAGCATCCTTATCCCTGAGTGGCTTCCGGGCTTTGATAAGTGGTGATCACTGTGTAAAAAAAAAGCATCCACCACACACAAACCTATTTTGTCATAATCTTAACCCTAACAATTTTTGTCTTTTCCATTTCCTTAAAAAAAAAAAAAAAAAGAAAAACCCATAGCACTTCGGTATTTTTACTTTCTTTGATTTTCATTTTGGAAGTGTTCGATTCTGGCCAGGTGGAGAGAATCACAAAATTGATGGAACTTTTGCAGAAGATTTTATCTTTAAGCTAACCCTAATCCTAACCCTAACCCTAACCCTAATCTTAACCCTAACCAGTTTGGGTTTTTTTTCTCTTCATGTTTTGCAGGAAAATATAAAACTTCGGGATTTTAACTTTTTTTGGTCTTTATTTTATTAAGAATATGTTTCAGAGCTAGGTGAGACAATCATGAAATTTACGGAATTTTTGTGGGAGTTTATTGAAAATCGAAGCCAATACACTAATAGAGTGATGCAACAGGAAGCAGGAACACACTGTAATAAATTAAAATGTCGAAATAAATTATAGCAAAAAACAATTTCCAAATGATTAAAGACGTATAAATAATTTTAAACGTCAGTAATCGAGAAACGTGTAATTTTCTTTTTTGAAGGGGGGGGGAGGGGCCATAATACATGGAAAATTTCCAAATAAATTAAAACAACTAACATTTTATTTATAAAAAAATTACAACATATGCAGAGAAATTTCATGATAATCACCACTTGTTCTGAATCGAACTCTTCAAAAATAAAAAAAATAAAAAAAGCTAAAATGCAGAAATGAAAGAGATTTGGTTGGAAGAATAGATGCCATTAGCAAATCGGTTTTGTCATAAAATCAATAGGACATCATATTGAAATGTGTAAATTCGAATTTCATAAATACTTTCTAGGAAAACGACTTCGGAATCTAGTGTGGAATATAAATAAAGAATGTTGCTATTCTATCATCATTTCCATGGAAGGTGCTCGACTGAGCCCCAATCTACGGTTCCACCTTATAAGACATTAAACTCGTTTTCCTAATACAACTGTAAAGAACTTTCTTAGTCCGGGCCTCTTCCGTTCGGTAGAAGTTCCACAGAATAAACCTTCTTCAAAACCGCTTACTACATGTGAGAACTGTTATTACAAGACTGCTTCTCGACAGATTTCATCATCTTATCAAATCTAGCGTCAATAGATTTTCACATGTGAACTGTCCTCAGAAGTTTCCGAACATTAACCACTTCAGCAATCATTCTATTTATTCGGAGTATGTTCTTCCTAAACACACTGACAATCATTAACCCGTGTTCTTGGTGTGTTTAAAAATGTGTGTATATATATATATATATATATATATATATATATATATATATATATATATATGCATATATATATATATTTATATATATACTTACTTTTATCACACAAATTAATATATGAAAATATAATTTTATGCGTGAATTTTCAGTATTTACTTCAAGAGTGCCCAATATATAAGTAGAACAAGATAGTAAGTTATAAAAATATATATGCCTGAGGAATTTTCACGAGAATGAAACGCAGAATATTCTCTGTAGTTTAATTGCCACATACATTTTTAAAACTTGCTCTCTCTCTCTCCCCTCTCTCTCTCTCTCTCTCTCTCTCTCTCTATATATATATATATATATATATATATATATATATATATATATATATATATATATATATATATACTTTTATGACTGTGTCTCTGGGTCGTCTCCAGTATTTGTGAGTGTATACTAGTGGTGTAGGTTAATTAATAATCTTTGTTAGTTAATTATGCATTAAATAAATAAACCATTTCTTTCTTCTTTTGGAATAAAATACACGCAGGAAGTCATATCAACAGTTTACAAAAGAAAACAAATCAATTAACAGCATAACATTTTTTAACTTTACACACCGACGTAGAAAGACAAATCTCTTTATTTACATGATTACAAAAGAAGAGAGAGAGAGAGGGGGGTGACACACAGTCACTCGTTTTATGTACAAACAAGAGAAGATCACTCAACGTTAATTAAAACCTTGAAAGACACGTCAGCTAAATCCGAAAGGAGAAGTAACTTCTACTATAGTTCCAAGGACAAAACTTATAAACTGCACAGTATGAAAATCCCGACTAACACTGACAAATTCCCAATACCGCCTCTCAATATGAATAGGGTTTTTAGTCAGTTTTTTCAAAACTTAAGATTTCATTAAGCTTTGCAAGTTGTCTGCTCAGAGATCTTTTTATTTCATTTTTCTCAGACATTGTCTACTTCTCTGTAACTGCTTGGAATGTTTCTTTCTTTTTATAAACTTACACATTTAACAAAAGTTTTAAGTTTCAACATGTGTACATCGATTTAAGAAAACATGAGTCATTAAGTACCAGTGGTCAGACAGCCTTAAAAACCTCTCTATAGAATTACAATGCCCCTGTTGGGCAATAGTGTTAAGTTTGTCTGATCAACGATTGATAATAGGTCTTGAATCACAACAGTAGAATTTATTGAACCAACAAAACTTTGTGTCAAGTTTAGAAGTTGTTTTTCTTTTGGATCTCCAACTATTTTGAAACCGTTTTCCAAACTTTTTACTCCAGAAATGAAACTGCACAGGGTTTTGTTTTTCTGATAAATCATTGAGCCTGCAAAACTGTTCCATTGCTTTTCAAGCACTGAGATATATCAGAGATAAATACCAGGAGTGCATTAGAATCGATTTCGTTCAGACTTTCAATTTTCAGAAAGAGTAAAATTTGCCGTGGTGGTTTGTATCCAATACGACCATACTTTACACACCAGTTTTTTTCAAACTGATGTAAGAACATCAACCATCAAATTACTTAACTTCAACATCACTTCTGGCACCAGTGGTTTATCAGTTTTCCAAACAAGAAGGTCACGGTACATTCAACTTTATGAGAGTCGTTAACGAGGTTATATAAAAATATGCGACTGCGTGATGTTGCATTAATGAAACGTCCCTGACGTCACCACAACAGTTTGCCTTCTTCATCTTTTCTCTTTATTTGATTCACTTTAGTTCTCAATTACTTTAGGGTTAGGAGATGTCCCCTCTTAGATGCTCATCTCTTTCGTATCGATCAAAGCGACTACTGCCAATTCGATCAGTTAGTCGATCTTTTAGTTCTTGACATTTACCTGATAAACCTTTCTTAAGAAATGTTGTGGAAGTTTTATCGCATCCCATTCCCTCCTCCATCAATTCTGTTCTTTTGCATTTTAAACATTAATTTAAACCCTAATCACCACACAAGTAGAAAAACTCAACATATAACATCAACAGTGGGTTCTTTGATATGATAGGGGACGTTCAAAATGCATTTGTCTGTTAAGAGCCCAAATGAACTATAATACCGGACATTTGCATTTTAAACTTTAATTTTATAAAACCAACAGTAGGCTCCATACAGTGCAATATAGACTACACTGTGTTGTGGACTAAGTCACTGTGGGGAGGCATGTGAAACTTCCGGTGCAATTCGGTGGACCAATCAATTATTCGCATTATTCAATGGGCTAATTCACTGGTTTCACTGGTAGTAAAGTATGGGAGTGCGAAACATTGTTGACTCTCATTGAATCCCGGGCAACGTCGAGTCTTCTTAAGTTTAATAAAAGTTATATGATATTTTTTTGTTACCTCTAATTATTTCAAACCAGCTCCACTGCCCGAGAGTCATAAACCCGTCTACCGTTTCTATAAACCTTATTTTGTGAGTTTTAATCACGGGTAAATAAATATTGATTCTTTTAATTTAAAAGCAAGTACGAATCATGTAAATGTCTTTACCTTCGACAAGTGAAGGATTCCTTCTTTGAGGCTGCGATCACCGAAAGACAACTGCTTCGTGTCTCTCAGCAAACATTTGTAAAGGTTTTTGCCAATATGGCACTTTCTTACAACTGTGATTATTTCCACAGCTTAAGTTTGATTAAAATGTTTGGTCGTCCTTACATGGTTTTCAACAAGGGGAAGCCAATAAATCTGATCTGAAATTAGTCTGACGCCAACATGGTACTTAATTTGGTTATCGGCCAGAAGTGGCGCGGCGTTCCGCTACCTATTGGAAAATTGGTTGAAGGTGATTTTGGCAAGTGGAAAGGATCTGATGTTTATCTCCGCTTCTGGCAGCTCAGGATTTTTATGATCGGTAATCAAAGCTTCTCATTATAAAAATATTGCACTCTTGAATGAGATTTTACATGTGACAACCGTGGGATGAGGTGATGTAGACGGCATGGAATCTTCGTCTTTACATGATTATTATTCGGCCCAAAAGTCGGCACTACCGAACAATCCGATATTAAAGAGAGGCAATCTTACTGGTGAAGAGTGGCTTCCAGATTAAAGGATTTTCACAAGTTTTCATGTCGCTTATTTTAAATGTTGTTTCTTTTAAAAGGCAGCATTCTCTATCCATGTTTCTGCTCCGTAGAAAAAAAAACTGCCATAACAATGTTTAAAGCTGCCTTAAACAAACATTCAGGTTGTATGTGAATTTAAATGTGAATGTGTATGTGAATCTAAAAATCTCTCACCTGTATCTCTACATGACTTGTTGATCCATGCTATTATTTTCTACCAAATAAAATTGATTCAATTTGAGTTAAATCTTGAATCAATTATATATCTGACGTTATAGAAGGCATTCATTTCGTTCTTCCTCTTATAGTACTAATTTCAAATATTAAAATAGAATGACTACGGTGCTACTAGCTAGAATTGAAACTAAAACATTTAGCGCTCCAGGCGCCTTCCTTACCGTTTGAGTTCTCAGCAGATATATAAGAAATATCTAAAATTAAACCACTTTAAACTATATATTAATTTGCGCATGCACTAAAGTAATAGAAATATTTAGGTAAGTTGAAATGAACATTTTTGCATTTGAACGTGCCAACATATTTTTGTATGATTACTACCCCTAACCCTAAGCCTCCTAAAGAGATGGATTAAGCAGCACTCCTTACTTTGCTTTTAATATCCCTTAGTTTAAAAGTAAAAACATAAAATCATAAAACATATTTCTTTTAAATTTACAAGCTTTAAATATTTACCCAGCATAAAAGTTTTCTTTTTGTTATGCTGGTATGGTCACACAGAGTGTTGACCTTCTTGGATAAATCGTTGAAAAGGCATAACTTGCAGGAAAATAAAGTGGGCAGTGAAAACTTGGAACAAAAATTAAACAAAACCATGATGAATGGAATTTGGAGGCGGTTCCTATTTACTTTACGGGGGCAAATTAGACACAAGGTCGGTTTTTAATGTGAAGAATATCTATCTCCTTAAAATGGATCATTCTGGACTGGAACAAAAATAAAAATTTCTGCAGTTTAGAAGGTTATGTTATAACAGTTACTACATTTAGCTCCTCTCTATATAAAAATGAATATCGTCACAGATTGTTATACTATTTGTGCCGTAGTTGTAAAATAAAAACAGAGATAGAGAAAAAAGAGGTTAATTTCTGATTTTTTATTTTTGAAATATTTAACTGAATTTACAAAACTCACCTTTTTGCTGATTCAAACAAAACAACATTTAAGCACAATGGGTGGCATTTTTTTTCTAGTGTAAATGTAGAGAAATATCTAAAACCTTATGTAAAACAATTATAATTTATTTTATGCATATTGTTATTTATTTACAAATATTAATATGATTAAGTTATATTTTTTCCTTCAGATTTTTAAAGAATTTTTTATTAATATTCTCACCCATCTTGATCCTAAAATGATTTTTATTTAGTTAACAGAAAGGGATTCAGCTTCCATCATGATAGTTCTCGTTCTCGCACAGCACTAGGAACCCAATATCTCTTGAGATCTGAATTGTGTATAAATACCACCATTTTTGGCAATCTTATAAGTTCGAAATCTCGACGACTATTGATCAGGATTTAACAAATCAAAGCTCGTTGAAAAACTAATGACCTAGATTGTGTAGTGGGCTATGTGACATTTGCCGTCAAGGTTGGACATTACGGGGATCATCTATCATCTAGAGCGTATTTGCGGCACATTTCTACAGCCATAAAGTTGATGGTTGGGAAATCTTGTCCTAGCCTGCATATTTTTCAGCCGAAGAAGATTATTTCGAAGGGGCTACAGTTTCATGTGTGAAATTTCAATAAAAGTGCCCATAGGAAAAAGTCTGGAAACTTATTTATATCATACAATTATGCAATTTATTGAATGAACAGTGAAGATATCATTTTGGTTAAATAAAGGTTCTGGGTTTGAAATTAATGTATCTAAGGTGGAGGATATGAGGATTTAAAAACTTATAACACATTTTGAAGATTATAAAAAAACATTTAAATGGTATTACGTCAACTACACGAGACTAAACTTGTGTCCTTCAATAACTACAAGAAACCTTCTCTACCACCAATAACAATGGCCAAAGACTCTTTATCTGAAAGCACCTCTTTTAAACTCCTCGGTCTAACGTTCACAGGAAACATGAGTTGGAACAATTACATTTAGAGCATTTCCAGGACCGCTGCGAAAAAAAGTAGGTTCTCTCTACCGTGCTAGAAAGCTACTAACGCCCGAAAGTATCCTGTACCTCTATAAGGCCACCATTCGCCCATGTATGGAGTATTGTTGTCATATTTGGGCAGGTGCATCTGCTACTAGTCTCTCATTCCTAGACAAGGTTCAAAAGAGAGTCGCCAACCTAATAGGTCCTGCTTTGTCATCCAAGCTTCAGCCTCTGTACCATCGACAAAATGTAGCATCTCTCTGTCTGTTCTACAAGTACTTTAACGGCAAACGTTCCTACGAACTAAGCACTTGTACCCCCTCTATGTAAATACCTCCGACAAACCCCACAAGAGTAAAATCCCACCTCTTCACAATAGAGCTCCCTAGATGTAAGAGAGCCTTCTACTCCAATAATTTCTTCCCTAGAACCGCTAGACTTTGGAATTCCCTTCCAGGTTCCTGCTTCTCCAACTGTACTGACATGCAGATATTCAAGTGTAACGTGAACCGACATCTTGCTGCCCAACTTCCCACCTAGTAGCCCTGTAGCCTGTGTCCCTAATAGTAGCCCCCTACATCAAAGTGGCAATGTGCCTTGTTTGGGGTGAAAATGTAATAAAAAAAGATTTACTAATATTCCTGGTGAACCAAGTGCAAAAGAGATCCAGACAATTGCACTTAAGGGAACAGCGAGGATACTAAAAAGAGTTCTCGGTTGGTTTAAATAAAAATCAGAGCAATGTTGGCAGCTGGTTTGGCTGCTCTATACCCAGCATTACAATCTTCAAAGAAGAAAATTAAAAAACAAAATAGGAAATTTTAAATCAGCAAACTCTTTTGCACCGACCTAATACATAGATACAAGTGTCTATCTGTAAAGTGCGATTAAATTTAACACAGTACTTGTGATTTCTAAGCTTGAAACATGACACATGAAAAACCGCCTCTTTTTTTGAAGTGGTTAAAAATAAGCTTGTTTTTTTACTATTGATGAAATTGGTTGTTGAACAGAAGAAAACTAAACAGTTCGGCCGTATTTGTCTATATTGGAAAGGCAAATAATATCATGTGATGTTTAGGATATTGTAAATAATAATGAATACTACTACTTATATAGACACGTCGCGGACATAAGAGACAAAACAGAAGATCAAGAATGAGATGGAGCGACGACTTGATACAACACATGGGTCCCACATGGCAGCATATAGCTCGGGAGAGAGATAGTTGGCTAAATTCTAGGGAGGAATTCCTCATTGAGTAATAAAACCCTTATTGATTGATTGACTACTACTTGATTCCTATAAAAAATGCATTATTATCCTATTTCTGCCATTAATGCTATTCCATTTCAGCAGGTTATCTGAAGATACCGACTTCCTGAGTTAAAACGCGCCAAGCATTGGTGTCATTCTTTTTATTTTCCTTTTACAAAATTCAACCATGTTTTGCAGAGCTAAAAACAAAAGCAATAACCTTCCTCTACAAAACAGCAAAATTAAATATCATAAATAGGTATTTCAAGATATAAAGAAAATGATATGTAACACTTTTATTAAAATTGACCAGATTAGACATTAAATAACTTGAAACGAGTTGATCTTCCATAAAGCAAAACATTCAAATTCATCCTCAAGAATATTTGAAGACATAAAGTACTTGAAACATGAAAACATATATCAAAAATGATTGGGCTAGGCATTAAATAATTGGAAATAGATTGGTATGTCGTAGCACAAACAAGCAATATGAACAAATGTTTTATAATAAAAAAAACGTGTGCAACCGAACTCGTTCTTAGTACAAAGAAAATAGAAAAGATAACCTTGTTTCTTTCCTTCTCATTTAAGTTCCAGATTCTAGTGGATCAATTTAATTTATTTAGGTGATCAAGTGCTCGTGTGCTTCAACGGGGCAAAAACAGGCCTTGTTGTAAGTGTTACGTATTGTGACTCCCAGACAGCGCCAGCTTACCAAATAGAGCGAGTGAAACAAAGATACACTGTGATACGTTGAATGTTATTGAAAATGAAACATTTCGAAAGCAGAAGAATGTTATTGAAATAAGATATTTATTTGGAACAAAAGCAGATTTAAATGCCACAATAAAATATTACAGAATCAAACATTTTAAGTCAGTTAAAGCCAATTAAGGATACTAAATATTTACATGATAAAAACTAGAAATGTTAGTTAGAAAAATAATAATATTTACAAAAGCAATAAAATTGACCTGGTTACATGATGTGGAATCCAGAAAACAGACGAGTTAGTCCGTCAATCAGAATTGGTTTACATAATGGATTCAGTTGATATTAGATTTATTAGCTCGGGTAAAATATTGTCTCTGTAGTTCATAGAAGCATCCAGTGAATACAACTAGGAGGCGTAGATACGAAAAGATAAACGTCTGCAAACTCCAGGAAAAGTTCGAAGAGTTATGTGTATTTGGTGTCACTTACAAGACTTCATAACAAAATCACCCGCCGAGAAAAAAGAACTATACAAGAAAGTATGTCTCCCTTGTTTGCTGTGCCAAGCAGACTAGGATGTTCATTCGTTTCGATGTTAAAATGTTATGTCTAGTTTGCATACAGTGTAATTGAATATGTATATACAATCGCTATATATACATTTCAAGAGAGACATTTGGTTACTGCTTATATGATTATGAATTGAAAACTGAAGATTCACTCATTACAGGTTATTAAGATGGGCATTTATATACACTCAACGTATATAACGTTTACGGTTCAGATTGTGCATACATCACATAGGCTCAAGTGTATATACATATAAACCGTGCAATGCTACATACGTCACCGGTCTATAATGTTTTAGTACTTGACACTAAAATGTTTCATAAAGATAGTTTGCAACGTACATGGCTCATTAGCCTCCTCTAAAATTGTAATTATTACTCTTTTTAGGCAAACATTTCATTATTAATTTTGTTAGATTTAAAAAGAAAATCTCATAAAAATCGTAGTTTTTTTTCTAATTTAAAAAAGAAACTACACGCCATCCCTCCTATTCGAATTTTCTACATATATAATCAGCAAAAATAACCTCATTTACAAACAATTTTCAGAATTTCCTCTTATTTCTTCTTCTTTTTCTTCCTCTTCTTAAGTTTTTCCTTCTTCTATTCGTTCTTTTTTCCTTCTTATTTTCTCCTTTCCCTGTTTAATTCTTATTCTTTTTCTTCTTCGTTATCTTTTCCTTATATCTCCGTTCTTTCTCCTTCTTCATTTTTCTTTCTTGGCTTTCTGTTTTCTTCTTCTTTTTCTTTCTCTTTTTCTTCTTCTTCTTTTTCTTTCTCTTCTTCTTCTTATTCCTCTTCTTTTTCTTCTTTTTCTTATTTGTTTCCTTGTTTTTCTCCTTTTCCTTTTTATCTCCTTTTCCCTTTTGCTTTCTTCTTTTCCCTTTTCTCTTCCATTCTTCCTTTCTTCCTTTCTTCTTCTTCTTCTTCTTCTTTTCCTTTTTTTCAGTTAATAAAACAATTGCTAAATCGTATATACTATGATATTTAGATAAAAAGAAATATAGAAAAATTTATGA
>NC_136497.1:83795615-83860615 GCF_053919585.1 Euprymna scolopes | reverse complement strand
CAGACTACCTACTAGTTGGCCAGTTGTGTGCAAATCACAAGATCGATAGGAGCCTTCTATCATGTCTGATAGTGACAAAATGTTCACCGAGCGAGATCAGAGATGCGCCAGTGTACAACTTATACTCTCTACTAATGTAAGTTCTGACAACAAGATCATTGCCAGCACGCTCAAAATGCAAATCCGGACGGTTCAACGCTTGAGGGCGTGCCCAGCGTGTTGAAAACAAAGTTTCCAGCCACAGTTATGGCCTTTCGTGTGGCTTCAAATGAGGGCTATATGCCACTTAACATCTTCGAAGTCGGCTCGAAAAGTATCACCAAAGTGTACCTGGATGTGCTGAAGAGTATTGTGATCCCTTTGTGCAATCAGGTGGCAGCTTGCGGACCCTGGATGTTGCAACAAGAACCAAAAGTCCAAAGACACCCAGGCTTGGCTTCAGAAGAAGTGCTACGACTTTGTACCTTTCTCTCACTAGCACATCTTCGCCCTCAACCTGAACCCACTAGACTACTTTATTTGGTCATACGTCGAGAACATCACCAACACGACCTACCACAACACCAAAGCCAGCCTAATTTCTGCTATCCACTAAGTATTCGTTGAGCTCCCACCGGCGCTTTTTGAAAAGGCATACTCCCAGTTCCGGACCCGTATCGAGGCGGTGATTGAGGCTGGAGATTGCTACATTGAATATATGCTAGCTTCACTACATAGTCAAGTTAGCTGAATTGATTTTTTCAATAAAAGTTTTAGAATAAAGCTGTAGTTTTGTTTTATTTAGGGCACCAACTTTATCGTTCGGCCCTATACAGTAATATCTTTATTTAACTACGTCTTTTTTATTCTTGATTTTCTTTTTTTTTTCAGTTAAAGTATTTTATAGTGGTAAATTTTTTCTGCGTATTATTGGTAGGTATGAACGACTGCAGATAACTGGAATGATTAGTGACAGACTACAAAAACTCGTAAATGTTAGCTGGAGCTCAGGGATCCATGACTATTTTTAAGGCTGTGAGGTGTGACGATGAGTACAAGTTAGTGGTTTATAGGAAAGATCATAGCAGGCGTTGTAACAGTCTCTGCACAAAAAATAAAAATCATCAAGTAGGTAAGAAAAAAGAGGTGCACCTCTGAATCAAGTTTTAAATGAGTATCTTTAGTACTCCTTATACTATAGTCTCAAGCACAAACTACTCACCATCAGGGCCCAAAAGAACCATTAAGTATTATCCAAGAAAACTCCTCAATAAAGTCAAACAGCAAGGATGGTCTGGTTCTTCAAAAGAAAACTGTTTATTAAATAAATAGTTTAAATACAGCCAATTGCAAAACGTGGAGAACAACAAATCGCAAGGCTGTAGAAAGTTGCTTATGGAGATCAAATTCTTTTAAACTGTGATAGCCTATGGGTGTGTTTATATTGTGTTGCAATATTTTACCATCCCATATTTTTGAAATTGGTGTCCAAAACTAAATGCTGGTGGCCATATTAAGCTGGTGTGCATAGTTGTCGTAGGGTGGAAAGGGTGGTTGTGGGAAAGACAATACCATGAGAAAAGTCAGAAGTGGCTGTCTGAGAATTTCTACAACTTTGACAATCTCAACGTCTGACCCTCTAACTTTACCGATTGCAACACCATAGACTATTATCTGTGGCGTATAGTTGAGAAAGACACTAAGCATACCGTTTGCAATACCAATGATGAGTGGATTGCCAAGATCACACTGGTATTCAAATGTATATTGCAGGACACTGAGAAGACTGCAGGCCCCAAGTGCTTGAGGACGTGATGGAATCTGTCTGGATATCTTCTTTGAATAAAATACTTTTTAAGATGCATTTTAGATTTTTTTAATTATTGACCAAGATATGATGTTTTCTTCTTTTTTCCCCCAAACATATCAAATTTATCTTAAACACCCAGTAAATTAACCGTCTACCTATATGTTACTATCCGTGCGTTCCTGTTGTTTATTTAATATTTTGTTTGTATTGTAGTCTTGTAAGCTGGTAATAATTCACAAAATAATTACTAAAAGGTACATTAGCAAAAGTATGTTACAGAAGTATACGTCATGATACTGGGGCCATAAATGTCGCGAATCGCTAACCAATAGCGTGTTAGATGTAAATATATTTATAGTCTCTTCGCAAGATGATTATTTCATAAACAGAAATATCAGCATATCCTATAACAGTTTATCATTGTGAATGCTTCATGATATCCTCATGAGAAAACGGACAGGTTATTGTATTATGGGGGGGGGGTAACGACCCGTGATAAAGCAAAGAAGAAGGAAAGTATCGCCGTTCGGAAATCGTAAAAGGCAGACACACAAAGCAATGTTCGCGTTTCTAGAATAAGTAAGTATATGCATGCAGGAAATATCGGATTAAGGTCAATTTGTTTTTTTTTGGGGGGGAGTCTAGAACTGTTTGGTATAATGAAAAAAATAAAACTGAAAATGAAAAGGCCCGTAATAAATAACAGTAGAAGGAACATATCGCAGTTCGAAAAGGTGAACATGGTTAAATATAAATGTAATGTATTTAGTTTTCAGGGTGTGGATGTTTCGAATAGTTATTATGTACATATGTAAGTTCTAAAATTTCTGATAATCGGAGTTTAATATGGTTGTATTTGGATTAATTTATTTTTAAGGGGTGTGTCGTATAGAGATAACAGTCGTCGAGCGTATAAAGGGTAAACGCATGGAAAGGGTCGCGTGTGTAAATTAATAAAGTATATAGCGTACATGCAGAAAACGTAGGGTTCTTGCTATGGTAATTGTTTTTGAGAGTTTTAGAACTGTTTAGTGTTATAAAGGAAACAGCGAAAAATATTTAAAAATAAACGTGGAAGGGCTCGTAATAAAGCGCAGTAGAAGATAACAATGCAGCTTGGAAAGCGTAAAAGGAAAAGACGGTTTAAGGTAAATGTAATATATTTTGTATTAAGAGTATTTTTGTGGGGTTGTTGTTTCGAATAGTTAATGTGTGCATGTATAAGTATCAAAATTTCTGATAATATGGTTGTATTTGGATTAATTTATTTTTAACGGTTGCATCATGTAGCTATAGTAGTAAATGTCAATCGTGTCCGTTTATGTAATAAGATTCTATTCTGGAATGATCGGTTCGGTCTGCTCTATGCCAATGGGAAATGAGGGAATTTTCGAAGGGAGAAATTAATATATTGATAATCGTAAATGGAAAGATTATGGTATGTGTATGAGTTTTAGATCCAACCACGATGGCTGAAAGCTCAGTATAGTAATAATGTGTGTACTTATTCCCTGTGATGACTGTGTGCGGTGGGAGCATTTTAGAATTAGAGGGTGAATTACGAACTACTTCTTCTAAAGATGTTGGCGGTCGTGGTGATGTTTCTCCTAGGATGTAAGGTAAAATTTTATTATAACGAATAAATATATCTAAAATTACGTTCTAAAGTTACGTAAAATGGTGGATAATAGTTTAGAAATAATAAATTTGTACATAACATCTGTCGAGTGTGTTCGTTTAGGTAATAAGAGTGTATCCCCGAATGATCGGTTTGGTCTGATCTCAGCTAAAGGGAAATAAGGAAATTACCGAACGGTAAAATTGTTATTTTCGTAATAGGAAATAGAACGATTACGCTATGTTTATTAGTTTTAGATCCAATTACGAAGGGTGTAAGATCAGTATAGTAATAATGTGTGTACTTATCCAGTAATGACTGGGTGCGGTGTGAAGATTTTAGAATTAGAGAGGAAAATACGAATTACTTCCTCTAAAGATGTTGGCGATAGTGGTGATGTTTTTCCTGGGATATAATGTAGGATTTTATTATAACGAATAAATGTGTCTAAGAGTGCGTTCTAAAGTTAGGTACGATTGTAGATAACGGTTTAGACATAATACATTTGTATGTCACATCTGTTATTACAAACCTACAGTAATTTGGTCCAGAGAGAAATTTCTGCAATAATTTTATTATAATATATATATATATATATATATATATATATATATATATATATATATATATATATATAATTTTTTTCTGGCTCTGACATCGATATTAAAAGTTTACTTTTTCTATTTAAAATTATTAAAACGAACATTTTAATAATTTTAATATGCTTAATGAATTATATTCGAGTAGCTTCATGAATGTTTACTAATTTGCATATTATTTTTGAAAAACAAGGTTTCATTAATTAAATATTAATTTTTTAGAGTTTCTTTTTAGATAATTTGTTTTACGTAACTATTATCATCAATTTTATTTACGCATATTTTCTACATTTTACTTTCGCATACAATATAAGTATATAAAAAACTTACTATTAATAATAATGATAAGATCAGGGATCGTGGAAGAGTTTCATATTTTAAGAGAGAAGTCTTCTTATCCCTAGCACCCCCTAAAAAACAACACAAAAGTTCTATTCGTCTAAAGAAAGGAACGTCAAAGATGGTTCCCTCTGAGCATTTGTTTAAGTTCATCTTTAACAATTCCAGCTTTCTGCATTGTTTCAGCCTTAATAAATACGCATATACTTATTACGAGAAATTATTTAAGCAAACTACCGTTCACATATAATAATATAAACAATAGAAATTTACATAATAGGTCAGGGATGTTTTACAAAGTTCTAAAAACACAATAAAGAATTAAATATGTAAAAATACTTTGGTAATAGACGAAAATTTGAAAGAATTTAATTTATTTAGTAATTGCTTAGTAGTTATAAACATTGAATTTTCATCTCTATGATAAAATGTCTTGAGATATTTTATACACAAGAGGTGCTGGATGTATGTGTAAACAAAAAGACAGAATACATTTTTAAAAAGCCTAATTATATATATATATATATATATATATATATATATATATATATATATATATATATATATATGAGCAAACAGTTAATGAAATATGTTTAAAAAAACACTATGAAATGAGTTAAAAACATATTTAATCTGAAAAGGAAACACTAGATAAATGGATAGTCCTTAATCCGCGGAGTTTCGAAGAAATACTTTCCTTCTCATCAGAGGGTAGGAATTAGCAAAATGCGGGATCGGATTTTGCATGCAGAAGTGTTTGATGAAACAACAAGTAAATCAAAGATCTTACTTGAAAGCAAAAAAAATTGAAGCATAGAGAATATGGTGAAGAAAAAAGTGATTACACATGAATGGACAGTCTGGTGGAAGATAAAAAAAAATCCAGTGACGGTAAAATCCAAATGTAACAGTTTTACATTTGGATTGTTTCATCAAATACTATATTTCCTATTTGGTTTTATCGAGCTTTTACATCTGGCTGAGATAATTTTATAAATATTAATTCTTTAATATTTATAATATACTTTAATTTTACCATCTTGGATCATTTTGGTAAATTTAATTGTATTTTTTTTATTTTATTATATATATATATATATATATATATATATATATATATATATATATATATATACTAGCATTTCAGCCCAGGTTATATGTACTGTTCATAAATTTCCAAATGTGTGACTACCCTTTATACAAAATTTCAAATGTTTAAACCAAAAATTGCCTGAACTATGTAGTAGACACCGGACAAGTAACCTATATCTAAAATTGCAAGTGTTTAGATCCAAAATTGGCAAATGATTTTGATCAGCAAAGGTCATCTCTTTTAAATTTGACCTCTTGACAGCCAAATTTTCACCCCAAAACTAATTAAAAAGCATGCCGCATGTCTAAATATCCTTTATGTAAAATTTCAAATGCTTAGACCCCAAATGATCTGAATAGTTTGCTAGAGATCGAAAAGCTAAAATCTTTTAAACTTTAATCTCTTTGAAGCTAAAATTCGACGAAAAACCGTTTAAAAGGCTTGCCCTATGTCTGACTACACTGTATGTAAAATTTAAAACGTTTAGACCAAAAAATTAGCTGAATAATTTATTAGAAGCCGCAGAGGTAAACTTTATTAAACTTTGACTCCAATTTTGACCTCTTAACATGTATTGTTTTTGGCTCAAATCAAATTAAAATGTTTGAGTCATGTCAAAGTAACCTACATCTAAAATTTGAAGTGTGTAGATCCAAAATTGATGGAGGAATTTAGTAAAGTTTTCAAAGGTCAAATCGTTGAACTTTGAACCCTTGACAGCCAAATTCTTCACATGAAATAACGAATAAGCGTGAACGTCTTCGGGAATATTCACGTCAGTTTAAAGATACCTTCTCTTTCTATGAGCAAAGAGGTTGTCTTTTGGGTCTTGACGTGATTAATCTCTTAGGCGTTTTCTCTCCATTGTATAATTCTCATAACGATAGATTTATTCCCTCTTTTTTTTATTTCCGATAGTCTGGTTTAATTTAGTCGGTCCTCGTTCAAATTAGTTTCCCTATACAAAAAAGAAAAAAAAATCGATTCGGCTTTGAAAAGTGAGATCGAAACCCGGTCTTATTTATTTATTTATTTTTAAGCTCCACTGAATATTTTTCCCCCGTCCTTATTTTTACTATAGATACAAAAAAACTCAGTCTTTCTTTGTTAACAGCTATATAAACTCCCCTAAAAATAATTATATATATATATATATATATATATATATATATATATATATATATATATATATATATATATATATATATATATATATATATATGGCGTGGAGGTTTTTATTCGCGGGCCAAAAACAGAAGACTGTCGGCCGGCAGTAGTAAAAAACAGATTATTAAATTGCTTCAAATTTAATCTAATTGATGTCAAGAAATATATCCGCTGTAGATTGATGAAGGAGACAGCCATGCGCTGTGGTTCCGGAACATTCCCCTGGGCAGAAATACAAAAAGAAAACAGAAACAGAACAATCATTTCACACATGCATACACACACATCAACCAAAATAATAAAAAAAAATGATTTCCATGACGAAAAAAAAAACATTCAAAAAGGCAAAAAGATAGACAATAAAACTTCAATGATGAAAAACGAGTTTTCAAAGATAAATGAGTTTTTCATCGTATATAACGTTTGCATGTACGCAAAACTAATATATATATATATGTGTGTGTGTATGTGTGTGTGTATGTGTGTGTGTGTGAGTGTGTGTGTGCATTTTTCGTAAATATCAAATGATACATCTGTAGACTAATTAGAATGAAAAAATATTCTTGCAGAAAAACATCTGTCAACTTGTGTTTCCTTACACACACACACACACACACACACACACACACACACACACACACACACACATATATATATATATATATATATATATATATATTTATATATAAATATGAATACGGCACAATCGCGTTGACACACCGGTTCTCGTCAGATCACCGAAGCAACCTTGAGCCTGGTTAGTAATAGATGGGTGAACATTTGGGAATTCTATGTGCTGTATGTGCTCTCCGCTTATCGCGGCATTTGTTTCCAGTCGTCCTGTACATACATTTTACTTGCGGCTGGTATCTTACAATGTCAACACAGGAGAAATGTGGTAAGAGATTGCTTACCTCCTGCCACAAAAAATATTCATGCGCAGTCACCCCGTCGTGGGTATCCATAGTCTGTCCAAGACTGAAGTAACCTGTTCATATATATGAATATATGGAATATATACTTATCATCAAAAAAAAAAAAATATATATATATGTGTGTGTGTATATATATGTGTGTATATATATATATATATATATATATATATATATATATATATATATATATATATATATATATGCTAGTCATCCATTAAAACAAGCGAAATACATCGGGAAGCTCCTGCCGTCGTACATTTAGTAATACAACCCTTTTATGGCAATGATCATTTATGACGTATTACATGATACAGTAATAAAAGAATTTACGTCATCCATTGAGGACATTTGGCTAAAATAGTTAATCCCCTTGTGTCTATTGTTTGAGCAGAAATCTCCATTGTACTTCTTAAATAGCCTATATTCGTTAACCAATTTAAGATCAGTTTTGTGAGGATAATAGCTAAAAGTTCAATACTTGTCATCGTTTGAAGTACGCTAGTCCTTTAATTTTAGATTTAAAGTTATTTTACATATGTTGTCATTCTTAAACGGACAGCATCCCCCTCATATATATAAACATTTTAAAATAAATGTTTAAATTTCAACAATATTTCTCGCGACCGAATGGATTTCGTCCTTGCAAATGGAGTCAGAGATAACTTAGCTGTCGGGTTCGAACCGCTGTTAATCATGACACCCTGCACTGATGATTCCAGAAAGGATGAAATACTAGTGTCGGTAGGTATTCAATAATTATTATAGTAAATATATATATATATATATATAAATATATATATATGTATATATATATATATATCTATATAAATATATATACACAGACACAGACACACATATATATATATGTATATATATATCTATATAAATATATATATATACACACACACACACACACACACACATATATATATATATATATATATATATATATATATATATATATATATATATATATATATATATATAAGATTTTTGTTCCTTAGAAGCGCCGGATGAGTTTGAATAAAATAAATACGTATTATATACGTTGGAAGTCAAAACAACGCATTATTACAAAATAAACAAATATTTTGTTTGAAATTCATGTTGAAATTCATAAATATATTTTGAGGCAAAGCATCATCTTCAGTATGTCTTTCTTTCTTTCATTTTTTTTTTGTCATATAGTTGCTGGGGCGGAGAATCAGAAAGTATAAGTCCGTTTGTTGTTTTCACTGTAGTTTTTTTAAATCTCGGAACAGTGCGTTCGGTTACGCGGGATTTACGTTAAGATATTTTGTTCCTTAGAAGCGCCAGTTGAGTTTTAATAAAATAAATACGTATTATATACGTTTGAAGCCAAAACAACGCATTATTACAAAATAAACAGACAATTATCTTGTTTGAAATATATGTTGAAATTCATAAATATATTTCGAGGCAAAGCCTCATTTGTTACATGATAAGGGCTGTCCCCTTTTCATGTAAGTATAAAAATAGAGAGATTTAGTTAAAATGAAAATGAAATAGAATAGACGAAATTCGAACCTCGTAGTTTAGGTTTAGAAATAGATTACGAGAGAGAATTAGCAAATGGGATGTGAAAACAAACTATTGTTTAGCTTAGAGATAAAATAGTTTTAAGAAAAGGAATGCAGCTATAGGATAATTTAATAAACATGTTTTTAACATATTGGAAATATATGTTACTGGAAATATAGGTTAAAATTCCTTTTGTAAACAAAGGAAAAAGTTTTGGACACGCATTTCCAGAACACGTGAAAGAAGACATGTTTTAACATGTGTATGACGTCATGGAAAATGGGAGGTTCTCGATATAGTTAGAAACTTTAGAGTTAAGCAGGGGGAGTCTGAGAGAGAGAGTCCGAGGACGACAGACGAACGTTTGGAAGCGAGACGGTCACCTTTGAAACATAGAATGTAAAACTTTAATTCTTGACTAAGAAAACCACGACCGGTCGGAGAAGAAATAAACCCATCATGTGTTTTTATAAACGTCATCTTTGTGTTGTAATTCTACCAAAAGGTAAAGTGATTATATGTCTTGTATATCATGTGTTTTAAAATGTCTTTACATACACAATGTCTCGACATCTCATATCTACAATGTGAACACTAAGACTGTCTCAACACTACCTCCTCACTAATACTTCTAAGTATGAACATTTTATATATATGAATATCTTCATAACACGAACACAAAACGCAACATCTCTCTTAATAAGACTCTCTAAGACTATAAGACTCACTTTTAATAAGACCTAACAATAACAACAAGAAATGCGAACAATAACAACAATAATACTAATAAGACCTCTATATAACACATTTTCAGTATGTCTTTCTTTCTTTCTTTTTGTCATGTTGTTCAAAAGTGTAATGAGCATTACGTTGACTTTGTAGAACAATGAATCTTGTGAGAACAAAAGACCACATTTTAATGGTATCTCTCCCGTCCTCGTAGTTCTTGATTTTTTTAGTTAAATAATAGGGGGCTTGTCTTTTGTAACCACTCTCATAATAATGTGATTTGAATTTTTTAGATTATTATATCTTTCTTACTGTTAATTTATCGACTTCTTGGAGTTTTCTGAGATAAGGGGTTTATTCATTTCTTTATGTAGCCCTGCGTATAAACATATTTTAAAATATATAATTCCTAAAAACATACTACATTGGTTTAAAAAAATCTTATTATTTTCTATAATAAATTCAAAACTTTACCTTTTTTCCTAAACCAACCGTAAACACATACGATAATTGTTTTTTTTTTATAATACAACACGAATTGTGTAAGTTCATGCTATTTTACGCCACGAATTGATAAAAGAATATTCCATTTATGGAAAAAGCGAGTAATGACTAAAACTGACTTCAGTTTTTTTTGTTTTTTTTAACAATCCGTGTTTGGATGAATGCTTGCTGTGTGCTTATAAATGGGTATGTTATATACGTTTGATTATCACAGACACCGTCATCATCGCCACCATCATTACCAGCATCACCACTACTATTATCATCACCATCACTACCGTCACTACCATAACTACAATCATCATCATCATCATCATCATCATCATCATCAACGTCGTGATGACCACCACCACCGCCAGCACAACTATCATCATTATCATCATTATGATTATCATGATCATCATCATAATCATCATACCACTACCACCACCACCACCACCATCACCATGATCATCATCGTTATCATCGTGATCAACATCATTATCGATCTAACGTCCATTTTACATACTGGCATCCTTTTAGCAATCGATTTCTAAATACACCTATTTCTGACCAGCTATTTATTCATCCCTTTTTTCTTTACGAGCCATCCTTATCATTTCCGTCTATGCTTTCTTTGGCCTTCCGATGCGAACTGATCCTGATACTTCAACTGCGCTACCAAAAAAATCTTATCCATTTTTTCATTGTTACCATATGAACGAAGTCTTTTAATTTACATACATCTTCTTATACTGTTTAAGTTTGAGAGAACTTGAATTCCTACGGAGAGAACTTGAATGCCTACGGTAAGTATGCCTACTAGACACTATCCTCGAGTCTCTAAGGTCTCTTTATGCAGGGGGTTGTCAGAACAATTTGGTATGACGATACTTTTTCCATAGAAGTAAATCCTGACCAAATATTAAAACCACATAGTATTCGCAGCCCAAATAAGATCTCTTCACTACGGCTACTCCACAGCTGTTCCGAGGAATGGTGCACCTTTTCCAAGTGATATTACCTCAAGTAATAGCACGAAGCTGGATACTCCACCAGACTAGATAAATTCTTGTCCTGGAATCCAGTAAGACCATGAGACCAATATGAAAGATATACTATAACGTATAAAATTGGTGAGAGGAAAATTATGTTCTCAATTTCTTAACTAACTCAGTGCTTGAGAGATAAAGAACTTTAATGGCTGTTGCCTCGGCTAGTCCTGATAGCTTATGTAGACTGCCGGAATATGGCGAAAACTATCAGCTAATAAAAAATAGATGGATCACATGACATTACAAACTCACTGTGTGTTTAGCTAATCAAAATCTCAGCAGATGACGGTTAATAAATTGGAAGAACATATTAGTTTTAAAATTTAAATTATAAAAAATTCGTAGAGGTCATTATGGATCTTGCGAGCTTGGATAAAATTTTACTGTCGAATCCCTCTGTGACAGGAAAAAATTCAGTCTTGGAAGGATCCTCAAACCACCCGTGTTCTTCAGAGAATATGGCCCCACCGAGGAGGATTTCCTGGTAACAGTATCAAACCGTAACCTGGAAACTCTAACCCTTTTCCTTAATAAAGAAGTACATTCTGCTGGAGATCACAGTCGTATCAGACTGTTTTTAAAAAAACCTGCAGCAAATTTGGATCAGAAAGGTTCAAAAACCTAACGGTGAACCACAGTCTTAATTTTGTAAATTTTACGACGAAAGCTATTATGAGTCATTTGGAGAGGATACTTGTCGTGACTGTCGGCGGTTGCCCTTCAGTCAACCGAAAGTATTCCTTAGGAAATAAACTATCTCTCTAACCTTAACTATAAAAAGAAATAGAAAACAAAAAGAAAAAAATCGCCCTACATTAAAAACAATTTTTCTTACGAAAAATAACAACAAATAAAAAGCTGCTTGAAAATCTTTTCATACAAGAAAGAAAAAAAGCGTCTTAAAAAAATATGTTTTCATTATAAAAAATGATTTGTGTATTCATTCTTTTTGTTGCCTGTTATCCTTATCTTCATAGTTGTTGTTGTTGTTTCACCCGGCTTCAGCCAACTCACCCTCTGGCCTTCTTCAGTAGGTTAACGGGATAGGAATGCTGAGTCTTGTAACTACGTCCCCAGTAATTACTGCCTTCCATAGTTGTTGTTGTTGTTGTTTCACCCGGTTTCGGCCAACTCACCCTCTGGCCTTCTTCAGTAGGTTAACGGGATAGGAATGCTGAGTCTTGTAACTACGTCCCCAGTAATTACTGCCTTCCATAGTTGTTGTTGTTGTTTCACCCGGTTTCGACCAACTCACCCTCTGGCCTTCTTCAGTAGGTTAACGGGATAGGAATGCTGAGTCTTGTAACTACGTCCCCAGTAATTACTGCCTTCCATAGTTGTTGTTGTTGTTTCACCCGGTTTCGGCCAACTCACCCTCTGGCCTTCTTCAGTAGGTTAACGGGATAGGAATGCTGAGTCTTGTAACTACGCCCCCAGTAATTACTGCCTTCCATAGTTGTTGTTGGCGCACACGTTTTGGCCAACTAATATCTCTGGCCTGCAAAGGATTAAAAATAATAATAAAAATAATATATATAAAAATGTTTATAATTATTTACTAAAATAATTATTAAATTATAAAATTAAAAATGATTAAATTAAAAATGATTAAATTAAAAATTATTTATACATGAAAATTACAGTTATATTTTTATTTATTGCATTTTTACTGTTCTTCATTGTAATTTCCTATACGATAATTGTTCTTTTTTGGTGTGTTTTAAAGTTTGATCAGCACTCGGCATATTCCGGCGGTTTAAGTAAGCTGCCGGAATATGACCAGGTAGCATTAACGGAAATATGGGTCAATAAATGCAGAAGTACAATTTAATTTTCCTCTGAGCCTGTCTTTAAAACCCATATTACAAACTCACCATATCATGCTCATATCATTTTCATTGCACGGAGAGCATATTTTCAAACATCACACGCAAGGTTTCGTTTCCATGTAACCGACACCCTAATATTAACAGAAAAAAGGAGGAGAAAAACAAAAATAACAAAAAAAATCCCTCCACCCAAAAATTACATTTATAAATAAATCCTTCTTTTAAAAATAAATACCAACAGAAAACAATTTACAAAAACTAAAAATCTAACTGCATACACATGGTGGACAGTGATAACTCTCTGTTGGTTTGTAATTACAGAAATTCCATGGACCTGTTTCACAATCTCATCAGCTTTATGCTTTATTTTCTGACATTGTATTATGTTTTATGCTGAACTTTTAATTGAACTTCATGGTTCCTCAAGTGATACCATTAAATAAACGCCTACTTTAATCCGCGAAACTGGGAATAAATATAGAAAATCAGATAGTAAAAAATGGAACTCATACATATGTATTGTTCATAGGGGGTGGGAAGCTTTATACATTATGTATCATTTAGAGTATGACGTCTGTCTAAAATGAGGAAAAATAAAGTATATTTCACTAATGTTAACATTAATTTATAATATAAATCTCAGCTATCTGTTTAAACGTATGTATGTATTATGTATGTATGTGCATATATACATATGTATTTCTTGTAAAAATTTCGACAGATGCCATGGATTTTCACGAGATCGGTATCACTTTGTAAGCTCGACCCTTCGGGCAATAAATATAAAAAAATGGCTAAAAACATGAATTCCTTCACCGCTAACTGGGCACTTTTCTACAAGGATGTTGCTCTTTTTACGTCCATATATTCAAAAGTCATCGTCTCTTTTCGATTGTTTAGCCTTAATTTAAACCTACGTCACTTCCTATTTTACAATTGACGCAACAGCTAATGCGTCACGTTTTTTATTTCACTTTCTTTACCTCCTTCGCTGTACGGGCTCGAACCTGCCTGCCTGCTACCACATTTTTATTTTTTTCTCAACAAACACCCTTACACACACACACTTTCTTTTTCGCCTTCGCGTCACGGGTTCGAGCATGCCTGCCTACTCCAACTTTGTTTTAATTTTTTTTTCAACACACACCTCCAAACACCGGGGCAGAGAATCATTATTATCATTTCTGACGACCTAGCGAGAAAAAAAGAGGCTACTGTTGGCGTTTTATTTAGATTGGAGGACTTCTTTCCAAATTTATTTGTTTACAAATGTAAGTCTAATGTACTTTTTGTTTCCATAAGATAAGATTGAACTATCGCAAGCTGAAAAATTACAAGTCATTTCTGATGGCCTAAAGAATAAAAACATCAACATTGTATTTAATTTATATTATCCTTTGTTGATTTGACTATCGGGGGGTATGTTGGCGGCTAGACATTAAAATAAATGCCGCCGTATGTTAAAAACTTCAAAGGTGTTAGTGGGAGTGAAATGGATCAAAACTTAGTTGAAAAGAACAATCGTTGCTCACATAAACACATGAGAAGAAAAGGCATCCAAAACTGAATTTTTTTTTTTAATAGACAATAAAGAAAGAGAAAAAAACGTATAAATCGGCGGTGCAAGTTGATAGGAAAAATATTGAAATAAAACACCTTATTATTAAAATAGATTTGTGTTCTTTCCTTTATTCATATACTCTATGATCACGTTGATAAATTGGTTTTCGTTAGATCATCGAAGTTAAGCAACGTTGCACCTGGCCAATACCAGACGGGTGACTATATGGAAATACAATGTACACTTAGCTTATCTCAGCATTATTTTCAGTGGGCAAGTGTTTCTCCTTGCCAAGCAGAAGCGCTACACGTAGAAGAAAATTTACATCTTCCTCCAAGAACTGCAGTTAACTAACAGAAATATACAAGTGACTAGGGGCCGCTTGTGAATTTAAGAATCTCATAAAACTTCCTTCTTTAAATGAAGACTGTTCAGTTTCGGTTTGCTTATTCACCTGTCAGACATTTTCTTGTGACTGGACGGATGTAAACCTTGTGCATCGCTTTATTGCAGGTCAATATATATATATATATATATATATATATATATATATATATATATATATATATTTAATTTTTAAATTGCTATGAAATGCAGAGAAGTGAAATTTGGTACACTGAAAGAGCATAACAAGGTGCCTTCTTTCCCTGATTTTTGTGGGATTTGAACAAATATTTAAAAAAAAAATAATGCTAATTTCTCTAGTTTCTGGTAATTCTAAGTGTGTATCACTTTACTGCAAGTGTCTAAAAATGTATATTTTCGGTAATAACACAACATTCTAACTCCATATTTCTATTTCTATGAATTAATAACAATATTAACCAAAAAACATGGACGAATTCATATTATTTTCTTTAAGGAAATATTGATTTATAAACTTAACTCCCATGTCTTAAAATCACTTTGATTTGCCTTTTGTCATCTGATGATATCAATCGGCGGATTTGAGATGATGTGATGCTATAGGACACTTCGAACATCTTCCCTCAAAATTTATCTTCGGCGAAAATTGAACACCTCCGCCATAAACCTTTCATCTTTATTATTGACCAGAGCTGCACAATTTGGGTTTATATTTGGAGAAAAAGGTGGCGATGTCATAAAATTTTCTCCACTAATGCCTACTGACTTAAAGTAAAATGTCGTAGCCTTGGCTGAGTGGGATGGGCAACGAAGGTATTCCAGCCTTGTCAAATATATCGGCACTGTTGCTGCCTGGCTGCTTGATAAGTTGACTGCGAATTTTTCGAACATCACGAGTAGAAATTGACATTTGTCTTTGAAAAATTTTGTAAAAATTATTCTTTGTAAAAGTAAATCGTTGTTTGAAAAATTTTCCGCTTTTCTAGAGACCACCGTATATATATATATATATATATATATATATATATATATATATATATATATATATATATCAACAAGAGCCTGAAATGAAGTTGAATAATAGAATACAACCAAAATTTGGGGGATAGAAGGGACTCTTTATGCCAGGGCAAATCTTTTTCGTCCTAATGAACCCTACGCTCATGTTACCTAGCACCTTCTCTACTCTTCTGATGAGAAGTATTAGGCTTCGAAATGGCCTGGCATAAAGAGTCCCTTCTATCCCCCAAATTTTGCTTGTATTCTATTATTCAATAAATTATCCATTCTATATCTACCAATATATAGTTTTGTGACTTCATTTCATATTCTTGTTGTCCTATTGTATAAGCTCTAATAATAATTGTTGAGCTTGGCATTATCCGTATAAGTCTCCTCTTGTGGAATTGAACTCTCTCTTTTTCTCTTATACATTAATTTATATGTATACATATATATATATATATATATATATATATATACAAGTGCCGTTTATATCTTAGATGAAGTATATATGCCTGTCTTTATTAAATTATGTTAAATGCTTCTCCCTTACTTCCCGATTCGTTTATGTCGCCTTGTCTGCAAAAAAAAAAAAAAAAAAACGAATTTTCTCCGCCATTAGATTTCAGGGGCCAATTTTTCTTCGCTCATAACTAATTCTGAATAAAATAAAATAAAATAAGATGTTGTTTTTCTAAGCTTTTATTTTCTTTCATATTTGAACGTTTTCTTAATGTTTTTATTCTTTTACTTTAAAAAAAAACTAACTAAAATGGTGACGTTTTGAAGACAAGACAATGATTTACCAACACGAACTTGTCAAATATATTTACACATTTATTCACGTGAGTTTATACTGAATGCCAACGAAAATAAATTGGCGAACAGATGAATAAAAGAATTCTATTTTTTTAAGGGAAAATTAAGTGTCTTGACATGTTTGGAGTAAAAATTGACAACGTGCGTATTAACACTTTCTCAATTTTTAGTTGGAAAATGAACTTTTTCTTTTTTTTTCACTGTTTTTTTTTTAATTTGTGAAAAAGAAAGAGAATTTACATTTTTTTGTAAAAATATGATTTCCGCAATTGCAATCACAATGAAATTAATTCATCATCATCATCATCATCATCATCATCATCATCATCATCATCATCATCATCATCATCATCATCATCATCATCATCATCATCATCATCATCATCATCATCATCATCATCATCATCATCATCATCATCACCATCATCATCATCATCATCATCATCATCATCATTTCCTGGCAGTCTGAAATTTCAGTTTCCAAGCTCAGCGGTCCTGAGGATTGATTCCATTCAAATTCCACTGTCCAAAATCCTTGTCAATAGCTTGAATCCAAACTTTCTTTCAGGTCGTCCAGCTTTCTTCTGGCCTCTCCCCCTCAAGATATCTGATTTTTATTTTTTGTACAAGTGTCACTCCTCTCAACATGACAAATTTAGATAATCAAATAAAATAAATACACAATTTTCTATTCAGCATAGGCATTACGCCATGTTATAATGTGCCGGATGGGAAAGGGTCGGGTGTAATTCATTTTTTTGAAAACAAAAACTGTTGATTACTTTTAGCTAGATTCTTCCACCAAAATACCGCATTCTCTGTAAACATATTTCAAAGTCCCCCACTGGTTTCGATGAAAGTTTATTTATAAATATATATAAATACATGAGGAATGATAAAAAGTGTAAATGGCTACAGACATCCAGAAACAATAAAAAATGAAGAACCAAAGAAAATGGTTATGGCTTGATTAGTAAGACTCTTCTTACACTTTTCTAAGTGTCAGACTGCCCACTGCTTTTTGGGTCCACCGAAAACAAGCAAGTTAGTATCTGAATAGGAGTGGAAGCTGTGTGATCAATGATAAAGCCAACATGACTGACGAGTTTTTCAGGAATTCATCAAGCTTTGTTAGATTCAGTCTCACTAACAGATTATCACAGTTATATATGATTTGACCCAACATTGCATATTCATTTAATCATTACTCTGTCATTATACTGAAGACAGGTATAGACGCAACACTCATCTCCATTTAGTATCATGTACTTAGCATCGCCACTACACATACTTTCTAGTGAGGGGGGATATATTAGGATTGACAACATTTTACAGAAATTACTTTGTACCATTTTTACCCTGATGTTGGCGCTAAACTTGCAACCACCTCCGGCAATAAACATATCCCTAAGATAACAAAAGAAGTCAATCACTTTGAAAGATTCGTCGTCCAACTTCACCTCACAGTAGGATCGACAGTTAAGGCACACTCACAAACACACACGCGCGCACACACACACACAAACAAACAGTACCCCCACGACGTAGACACCCTCGACAAACCCGACAGGCAGCTAAATCCCACCCCACACAGTAGAGATCCCTAGATGTAAAAGATATTTCTACTCCAGTAATTTCTTCCCCAGAACCGCTAGACTCTGGAATTCCATTCCAGATCCCTGCTTCCCTAACTGTACTGACATGCAGAAGTTCAAGTGTAACGTGAACCGACATCTTGCTGCCCAAATCCCAACATAGTGCCCCAGTAGTTGCTACCCCTGATAGTAGCCCCCTACACCAAAGTTGTAATGTGCCTTGTTTGGGGTGAAAATGTAATTAAAAAAAAGACACACACATACACACAAGAAAAAATAAATAAACGGATCAATTTTTTCTTAGTCCAAGAGGATTATGTCATACATTCTTCAGAATTGTCTGTTTTATTCCTTGCTTCTTTTCTTGCTGTTGTTTTTGACTCATTAGTCTTCATGAGTTTGTTGCTCAGGTAACTTGCTATACTATATTTTCCTACTTTATTAGCTTCTCCACATGAACTGCGAGCTTGTGGACGTCTCTTTCTTCTGAGTGTTTTCCTCCTAATATAGCCTCGATCTTTTTAAAATCCAATATCAATAAAAATTCCGTAAATTTGCAACAATAGTCTTTTCAATCTTTCTTTTACATCAAGTGACTTCATGCCATGTCTGGAGCGACTCTCATAAAAAAGAAAAAAAAGACATCATGTTTTTTTTTTCACTTAGTTTTATCAGTCAATATAAAATCCAATTAGAATTCGAAGTTGATATTTTTAAATTATAATGTTTTGTATTGAAGTCTTGAAAAATTCGTAATATTATCTTATTCCGACAAGAAGAATAGATTTTTATTTATGAAAATATTTTAAGACTTCCCTTCCTGTATTATTTGGATGTTTCGAACTATGTTTTCATCTTAAGTGTTGTTCTCACTGCTTTTCGGCTGATATAACCTCCGACCATCTTCAAGTATATCTTGTAGAACTCGCGAATCTTTATGTAACTAAGAACTAAACTTTATTTAGTATTTTATGAATTCAATTTTATTTTAAATAACACACTTCGTGAGGTTGGAATTTCAGTTCTCAGTGCAGGCGATACTAAGAATAGATTTATGAATTAATTAAAACTTCTACTCAGTCATGACTGACAGAATGAGGAAATGTTTCTCCCGTATATCAAATAAAAGGTTCCATTTGAAATTTCGTACTGATTCTAAAGTTCGACTGAAAGATTCCTGAAATCGACAAGGTACACCTGAAGATGGTCGGAAGTTACACCGGCTAACTATATGAGAGTGTGGACACACATGTGCAAACGCATGTGAAATGGCGTCATTGGTAAAGAAAATAATTACATAAAAAAGAGCTCGTTAGAGAAGGCAATCATGTTAGAGCTGTAGATGACATTAGAGATCACGTTAGAGAGGTGAGTGACGTCATAGCCGTAACGAGGATCACACGGGGCGTCAGAATGAGGAAATAAATGTTGTTACACCAGGAAGAAGCGAGTTGAAGTTCTTTCTTATTCTTTGTCTACTTTGCGACTGAGTCTACAACATGTTGGCTTACGTTAAATAGCACTCAAGAAGCAGACAGTAGTATTCTGTATAATACAAATTATCAATCCTCATCTACAAAATTCAGAAACATAACAATTGCATCCTATTTGAGTTCAAAGAGTTAGTGTTAGTCTTAAGGTTAGTGTTAGGGTTGGTGTTAGGGTTAGGGTTAGGATAAGGATTTGGGTTAGTGTTAGGGTTAGCGTTACGTTTAGGGTTAGTGTTAGAGTTAGGGTTAGTGCTAGGGTTAGGGTTAGGGTTAATTTCATCTCTCCTAGATTCGAACACTGAATAATCAATAAAGGCATTCTTTGGATGATGACGTATACCTATTAATAGAGTTTCTTTTCTAGAACTTCCCAAATGTGAAACAAGATACTACAGAGCTGATTTCAACGTAGTTGTTTTCCATTCAAACGTTAAGAAAAATCTTGCGCGTCATCTTCTTTAGTAATCCGATCTTTCTATCCAACCTATCGTTCCCAATCACCTCATTGTAGTTTCATCATTCAACTGACAATCTCATTAACGCTGTATGTTCGAGTAACCATTGGGCTTTGTAAGTGACGACTCATCAAGTTATAAAAAAATGTCTAATTTGTGGGACACGTTACAACAAGGTTACTTCCCTGTAGGCTACAATATTGTCATTTATAAATCTAATGCCAACAACAATTTATCAAAAAAAAATCCTTAAAAGTAAGCACTATTCAATTTATCATTTGTAATTCTGTTTAATTATTCGTCATCATTTACCTGGCAATTTATTCATCGAATTTACCTTTATCCTCAAGTGACTTTTTGCCTTGATAAACAGAATTTTTTTAAAGTTTTAAAATCCCATTAAAATAATTTGAATATGAACTTGTCATCCAACACAATGCATTTAGGTTCATTCGCAAATAATTCAGCCATTTTAATTTTTTATAGTTAAAAATAAAAAGAATGAATTATTTCGCGTTCTTTTCAAGTTGAAAGGGATATGAAAGCATCACAACTTTCGAATAGAAAGTCATTTATACTGGCATTAACATTTTTAATAAATCCTCATATATTAAACGAGTAAAGATTTTTTTCATCCAGCCATTTTATAAATAAAAATAAAACAACATTATCTTGAGATAATTAGTTATAATTTTGTAACAATGTTATCATAATAATTTCATTACCAAACAATCTAATTAAATTGCTTAGTAAGACATTTAAAGCAAGAACATGTCTTGTACCATCAATGCAAAGAGTTTTCCTTTCTTCTTCCATGCCTAGAACATAAAAAAAAACTCCATGAACATAGTTACTTTCCAAGAACTTTCTGCCCGTGGAACACGTTGCGATTAGAGTGCTACTCTGCATGCTACAACATGGCTGCCTTAATAAATACTTCTCATTGCCTGTTTTGTGACATTCCATTCATCAGTTTTAATACTCTCATAATATTCTTCATTTCTATCTGACACCCCGTCGATACCATTAACCGTATATTTCTGGATGGCTATTAACCTTGATATGTTTTGACTCGTAAATAAATAAATAAATAAAAGTTAATATTCCAAATTCAATTCACAAGAGAATAATTATTTGATAAAATCAGGCCATGGTTTAAAAATAATAATAAAAAATGAAAATGAACAAAGAACCCCGAGGGACACCATGTAGTACAACTAGTTTAAATGTTTATCTGAAGAGAAGAATCATTTATTTTAAACACTGAAAGAATTTGGAACAATAATTTTTACAAACTAATAGATTTAACAATTTGTTTTTTACAAATTGAAAGATCTAAGTCATTAATCTTTAAAAATTGAAAATTTTGAACCAATTATTTGTACAAATCAAAAGATTTGAAACATTCATTTTATAAATTGCAAGAGTTGAACCATTAATCCTTAAAAAAAAAGATTTGAATTAATTAATTTTTTATAAACGGAAAGAGTTGAAGCATTATTCTTTACAAACTGAAAACTTAAAATTGAAAGACCTGAACAATTAATTTTAACATTGAAATGTTTGACAGATTACTTTTTACAAATTGAAAATTTTGCGTCATTATTTTTTTATAAGTTGGAAGAGTCGATCGATTACTTTTTACAAATCTAAATTTTTAAATGCAAATGAAATTTTTCTGAATTTTTTACAAGTATTTTTACCAGGTATAAAATTAAAGTGATCTACACTGTCCTTTTAGACTACATATTATTTCTTCTCTTATGAAATATATAATCACTAAAAAATTCCAGGTATTTTTTGGCTGATTATGGGAGTGTAAGGACTCTTCTATCCCTGTTTCAGATTTTTATCTAAATTCCAAATACAGATGACTAGCTCCACTTCAATGTTTTGTGTTTTATTTTTTGCCCTTTTTTCATTTAAAGATGGGTAAAGCATATTTCATAAGGTTTTTCATTATTTTTCTCTTCCAGTTTTTTTTCGGCTTGTTTGGTTTATAAGAAGGGTCAAGGGTCATAATGACTGGTTGATTCCTTATACTGAGTCATAAGTGTTTAAATGATTCTCTACGAATCTGTCTACCCTGACTAGTTACCTCACCTACCCAATTACATGCCGGCGTTCATTGTGAAGTTTCGAACAGGAATTGGGAAGGCCTGGCAGGTAGAGGAAAATTAATCTTGGAGAAATCTTTGAAGATCTTTCATTTTAAAAAAAAAGTGATCACTGACTTTATTCATTTTTTTTATTTCTTACTTTGTTCAATTTTTTCTTTACTTTTAGTTGTTTTGTTATTTTTTTTCTTTGTCGAATGAGCATAATTTTGGTTTTTATCATGATTTTTTTTATCCAGTTTTTATTCCATATTCATTTTTTCTTTCTTCGTAATCCATTTTTTCTTTTTTCGTTTCGTTATTTTTTATTCATTTATTTTGCTTTTCAGATTTAATTCTAATATTTGCTGTCTTTTATTTAATTCTACAGCGATTATTTGTTTATATTCCATGTTTCGTGTTTTACTATTTCTTTCTTTTTTTTTCTTGCATTTATTGATTGCCCAGTTATAAGAGCATTATCTGCAGATCCAGAAGGTCTCATAATGTTTTTTCCACAAAAAATTGAAGTAGGAAGTCAACAATTGAATCCAATCTAGTTAAAAAACCATTCCGTAATCATTATTCAGATGTTTTTTTTTTGTTTTTTTTTACAGATCAGTTCTCAGTTAAAACTTTTGTCAATGAATTTATCAAAAAAATAAGTAACCAAATATATTAAAACTCTAATTCAAATATAATTGCGAAACAAGGTATAAGTTCTTTTCTCACGGATTCCGAAACGGTTGAGCCTATATTTTGCAAATTTCACACAAAGTTAATTTATATGTCTGGCAGTGTTCTTAAATATGTGTTGTTCAGAAATTAATCCGATAAGTATCGAAAATCGAAATAAATTCGATCTTAAAATTAGCTATTTATGGATGAAAAATAAATATTTTTACAGGAAAATATTTTACGCTAACACCGGCCAAGAAAGATAATAAAATTTCAGCAAGTCGGCCCCTATTCAAGCTCGGATGTACCTCACTGTTTTATTTAAAAACAAGGTATTAATGAGTTCAATTAACGATAAAAGAGTACCATTTGAAATCATTTCTTCGTTTGTATATTTTAAAACTAAACATTAATCAGAAGTGACATTTGTCGTCAAGCTCAAATATCAGCTGACGTGAAATTGTAAATAAAACAGACGGGATTTGATGAACGACATTATTATTATTATTTATTATTATTATTATTATTATTATTATTATTATTATTATTATTATTATTATTATTAATAATAATAATAATAATAATAATAATAATAATAATAATAATAATAATAATAATAATAATAATTTTTATTTTTTATTTATTTATTATTTTTCAAATTAGTCCACCGGGCAAATTATTCTCCGTAATATATAATAATAAATAGAGAATTGATTCTAATAATGATATATACGGAATTGCATAAATTAAATTATCGTGTTTAAGCGTATTAAAAACTCCGGGCTGCCAGCTATTCAATAAATATTTTTCATTTCATAATTAATAGTGCCCATGAATATTTAAATTTAAAAAAAAAAACAACAAACAAATAAAAGCAATCGATTAAAATAATCCTTTTTAGCATCAGAAAATAGGCACCTTTTACGATTCCAATACCGATTCCGATACCTTGAAAAATTCTGATTTTTGTTATTCTTGATTAAAATTAATCGTCCTGACACTAGTGTAAACATGATTATTCTCCACATAACGTTTCGCATTTATGTTCAAAGTCGTGACCAGAAACAAAACGTGTTTGTTACTATAAGCGGAACGATGTAAATAAACTCGTTATTTGTGTGTGTGTGTGTGTGTATATATATGTAATCGATAGAAAACATATGAATAAATACATATTATCTCTCCCCCTCACTCTCTCTCTGTATGTATATATATATATATATATATATATATATATATATATATATATATATATATATATATATATATATATATATATCACAATGATAATGTAAGAATAGCATTGGCAACAGATAAGAATAATCAGGATTTCGAGGTCTGTTGCCTTAAATTGTGGAGACTGGGAATTTTGTCAGATTAAAAAAATATATATTTGCCATTTCGTTCATTTATTTATTTATGAATTTTTTTTTTTTTTCATAGAAAATCTAAAAGTGCCCACTGCCAATCTGCCACTTATTACCATTCCATGAACGGACATCGGTTTTAGAACTTTTTTTCATTTTACTGTTTTCTTTTTATTCCCCTTTTTTTTTCTTTTTTTTTTTTTCAGGCTATCTAAATCCTTTAATAATCCGGCTAACCCGCGGGAAGAAATTTTGGTCATTTGAGAGTGAGACGGTGCTTTTTTATGGTTAATTAGAAAACGAAAAAAAAGAAATAAATAACGGCAAAATGTTTCTGGCAGCAAATACTTGTGGACTAAATTTGTTTTTGATTAGATACCATGTGCAAGTTTAGGACATTCATCTGGAAATTTCTAAAATTGCTTACAAATCAAAGAAACAGATATCGATATGTTTATGCATATGAGTGTGTTTTTTTGCATTCTAAGTCTGTTGACTTAAACATTTATAAGTATGTATAATAGCACATATAAAGTGACAATGTAGATAAATATGCGTAATATTTAAGTATATATATATATGTGTGTGTGTGTGTGTGTGTCTGAGCGCGCATGTGCGTACATTAGTATGGTTTCGTCGGCATTCACTCTTAATTTGCCTTTGCAGATGCATGTATATATGTGTGTCTATCTCTTGTCTCTAAATACGCGCACACACACACACACACACACACACACACACATATATATATATATATATATATATATATATATTTACTATAATAATTATTAAATACCTATAGACACCAGTGTTTCCTCCTTTGTGTAGGGTGACACGATTAACACCAGTCGATAGATTCGAACCTGGCGACAGAAGCCAACCCTGACTTCCTTCGCAAGTGTCATTGAACATTGACCACTTCACAGCCAAATTTATGGCCGAAAACAGACGAAAAAGATTCTCCCAAATCTCAGTACCCCTTAATCTCGAGTCTGTAGACTAAAAACTGATAGAGTAGTTTGGTAGGGAAATATACACACAGGCAAACACAGGCACAGAAAATTTCCCTTTTATATATATATATATATATATATATATATATATATATATATATATATATAAAAGTGAAATTGTGTGTATAAAATAAATATATTTATGGATAAAGCATATATGTGTATCTGATTCATAATACATTCATGTGATAAAGACACACAATAAAACTGTCCAGTTATTTTACCAAAATCAGTCAGAAACAAAAAAAGAAATCTCAATAAAAAAGAGAAATGAAATAAATCTCAGAAAAGGCAATAAAATAATATTTAAAAAATAAGGGAGAAAATGTCTGGATCCAATGTACAATGTGTGGAGTCTTGTAAAAATGGCTGGGCGTGAAAATGACTAAAATATGATGGCTTTTATTAGGTATTGTATTGTGTTTTGTAATTTATTGGGTTTGATTTCATTTTCTTGTGTTGCTTTGTGTCCTAATGTACTGTAATGTACCATAATGTATTCTATGCATTTTCTGGAATCTATACATATATCTTTTTTTTTCTAAAGGAAAGGATCATGGGATAAAATATGAGAGAAAAAAATTAAAAAGAGGAGAAGAAAAAAAATTAATGTATAAAATAAAGGAAATAATAACAAGGGAGATAATAAACGAATAAAAAAGGGAGATATCAAACTAATACAAGTAAAATGTATAACTACAATGTCTGGAATTAAACAGAATGAACAACAACAAAAAAGAGTGAAATAAGAAGGATGAGGAATTTGGGGGACACGTAGGAATGGGATTAAGACAGATGCAAAAAAATATATATGCTTGTATATATATATATATATATATACATATATATATATATATGTATGTATGTATGTGTGTGTGTGTGTATCTTTAGAAAAGATATATGAATTAAAATATATAAGTGTACGAATAAAAGTGATAAAAAAAGAAATGTAAAAAAAACATGCTGCAATACATTCAGAGCGCTACTTGATCAAAACTAATTCCTTTTCATCTAATTTTACAATTATTCTCTTCTGTCATTGTTTATATTTATTTTGGCGCATTTGGGTGGCCTATCATATTAAGCCAATGCATATTTAGCTGTGTTCCTGCCTGCTTGTCTGATCATTTCATTATTGTAACCAGTTGGGCAGATTTTGTTTTTCTTTTATCATCCATACAAACAACACGTTCAGAATATATATATATATATATATATATATATATATATATATATATATATATATATATATATATATATATATATATACGTGATACGTGATTGCATGTGCGCTTGATAATCTGAATGGTCCATGCAAATATTCCATCTGCTTTCCAAACTGCATTCATGAAGTTTTCGCAACTTTCTGAGATTTTATTTGTGCAATGTCCTAAAACTGCATATTGGTCGTTTAATATAAGCATATTATTCGTTGCCTGTTGAAAGGTGTCTAAAGCAAGATAATGTTTAGCAAGCAGTCAAAGACAACAAAGATGTGTGGAAAATTAACAATATTGGCATGCAGTTATTAAATAACTTAATTAATACGGAGACAGCTTCATTTCAAACGAAGCTTACGGGATAAAGATAGAATGAAAATTAAAGTAGCGCATATGTATATATATATATATATATATATATATATATATATATATATATATCTTTAAACATATATAAATAATATATATAGAGTGCATTTATGTATAGTTATCCACAGACGGACTGTTCCGCTGTATCACAGCTCTTGATGCGGTTAGACTAGCAAAACTATCTCAAGTCAGGATTGAAACTTGACTACCTTGGTGGAATTCTGCGCTTTTAACTGCTATACTATTATGCTTCTGCTAAGGTGGATATATTTTAACATTGTCCAAACGCTGAGCTCTATTTGTTTACACAAAGAGCATTGCTTTACACGCTAACGACAGTTTCTTATTTCGCTCCCCAATATGCTCAACCCAAGATAGAGACTTTTCTTTATTATCCGTTTTTTTTTTCGATTTTCTATAATCTTTTTTTTTTATATCGACCTCGAATATATTAATAAAAGTTCTATAAGAATCACGAGCGCTTTCGATCTGACTGCGAATCATCTTCAGGCGGAATTGGTGGGAGTGGTGAGGGAAAAGAGAACTGGACTAACAGGTGTAAGGTAGAAAAGTAGAAAAGTATGAAAATAAATTTGTAGGAAGTGGTGACACGTTCAAAAACCAGGTATAGTGAAATTTTTAAACGAGCAAAGAAAGCATTTGCTCTGTATGTTACATGATAAGGAATATCCCCTTTTCATGTAAGTAAAAGTAAAAAGAGAATTAGTTAAATGAAAATGATATCAGATGAAACAAGGATTGAACCCTGTAGATAAGTTTTAAAGAACAATAGGTTTAAATGGAATGTCTAGTTAAATTGTTTATTCTGTTAAAATATTTCATAAATACAATTTGGATGGTAAAAACTATTCACATTCTTAGAAAGAATGCATAATAAAAATATCGGTTACAGAATTAACAAGTAGGTTAAATTCCTTTGTAAATCCAAGAGAATGGAAAAATTCCTGGTTGTCAGAAATTGTTTCAAAAACGTGCAAATCGCGCACGTTTGATACACGTGAATTGTTGTCACGTTGCTTGACGTCATGGCAGGAATGATTTCTCAATATAGGAAATGGTTCGAAGTTAGTCAGAGAAGAATAGAATCAGATCAGACAGACCAGAGAAGCAGAGAGGTTCAGACCGATTATCGGTTAGAGTCAGGGCACCCTCTTGGAAGCGAGAGGTTTAGGGGTAACCATGTAAACAACTTTGAATTCCTGAAGTGAAATACAATAACACATACATTTATGACAATTAACAATATTTGTTCAACATCATAAAAACATTTTTTAAAAAATACATCATTAATACATTTAAACTATGATTTTCACAAAACAGTTGGAACTTTTTTTCAAGAAAAGAATAAAAAATTCTGTTTAAAACTACAATTAAACAAAGTCCGTCAACAAAAAAAATTGTCCTTTGTTTTTTCAACAACAAAACAATCCGTCCCTTTTTTCAAAAACAAAACAATTAAAACACACAAAAAGCCGGAAAGGGTCCAGGTGAAGGTTCCCAATAGCCTATGTTTAAGTGAGTTCGCGAACCGAATTGCATTCAAATTTGAACATCAGGTCATCGATCCGTACTGTTAAGTACAACGCCACCGTCACGTCCCCACGGAAAGTTAAGAGGAAATCCAGAAGTACATTAGTAATGCATAAGGTCTCTACACAATTCATATGAGAATAAAAGCAATCTTGGGTACATATTCATATTTAAATAAAAAAAATTTATTATTACAACCTAATAAATGTTTATTTTTTTATATATTATTAAAAACTAATAAATGTAAAGATATTCTAAGTAATGATGTAAATATATAAATAAAGTATTAATAACAAAAAGAGGGAGGCTAATAAAAAGTATAATAGATTCATCAAGATCATATAAATACAGCAGCTTTGCAAATAACAAATTCTACTTCTTTTTAGACAAGCATGAAAATCACAGGTAAAGAAAGACAATTTTTGATAACATGAATAGCTTAGCTAAATTAGTCTGTAGCAAAATAACTAGATTCAATATCCGGAAAGTGTTTGTTCTTGTGTTTAGAGGAGGTGATGCTTGATAAACACTGCTGAGGAGCCATGATTCAATACACTATTTTGTTTTAAATCAGCGAAACAGTGTTTCATGGTAAACAACTCAAGATCCCTGACATAACATTAGCACTATTGTGAATTCCTGAAAGCAAATTTATTCAGGGAATTAATTGACTTATTGGTAAAATAATTTTCAAATAAAAGACTAACATTTCTACTTACACGGTTGAAAATGTTAAAAAAAGCTTCCAAGATTATATATATATATATATATATATATATATATATATATATATATATATATATATATATATATACATGTATGTGTGTCTTTCTCCATTTTTTTTCAAAGTGCATCTCAGACGAGATGCAATGCCGTACAGCAGCGACAGTCGAGTCGGATGATTACATTTTTGTTGACCGTTTTTTCCTGGATTTTTAGCCAGTAAAACAACTATTAGGGAAGCAAAATTGAAAATAATTAGAAGTTGGCAGGCATAAGTTGATTAAACATGTTTTTGTCCACACACACACACACACACATATAATAAAATTGTGGGGTCTGCGTTCGTGCCTGGCCTCCATAGAATGGAAATAGGCACAAACTTTAATAAATACTTTTCATATCTATCTGCGTAAGTATACTTTGATAATTATGTTTCAGTTTGAAGAAATATGGTATAATAAAATTATGGGGTGTTCGTTCGCACCTGACCGCCATAGAATGAAAATATGTCACACAGTTTAACAAGATTGTTTAATGTAGATCCACGGAATATTGTGATGAGTGTTTCAGTGTGAACACGTGTGGTATAATAAATTATGGGGTTTATCTGTTTCATTTTTACTTTCATCATATTTCGCTTTGATGTTGATACCCCTAAATTCGAAGCTATTTCTTTACAACCCTTCCTTTTCATAACCTATCATCCTTTCATAAATCAGAGTCCATTTTCTGTAGGCTGTTTTTGAACCCAGTCAACGACGGGTACTTTTGCTAGTATATATATATATATATATATATATATATATATATATATATATATATATGAGATATTTATTATTAATAAAAGATGAGCAATTTTTTACTCGTTACTTTTTGTAGTTAATTTCGCGTTGCTAAACAGTAACGAAAGAACGTTTCTTTGTCTGTTACACTTTTTTATCCACTTCGGTTGAAATTTGGCAATGAACTTTGTTTTGATGAAGTTCAGTGAACTAAGTAGCGCGGTATTCGTTCGATGAACAATTAATGCGGATTAGTATTTAATGCAAAAATTGGTTCAAATTTAACCATCAATTTGGAATAAAGCACTCATTCTAAGACAACAAGTTATAACTTTTTCTTGTTTTTTATGAGTTAAAAGACTAGTACTTGTATGTATTTTTTTTAATTATACAAATATGTTTGGCTACATATGTGCATGCATGTTTCAGGTGTGATTTTGTCTTCAGGTCAATAATCTCAACTGCTTTCAAATGCGAATATATACGTTCTTTTTTCAAATCATACCATTATATTTTTTTAGGGAATATATGTGAGGATAGGAAAAGAATGAAAAAGGAAAAAGGAGGAGGAAAAAATCTTACGTTATCCAAATACCTTCTTATTATGATTCATGCGTAGAATGTTTTCTTATTGATTTGTATCATTGTAAATAGAATTGTTAATTTAAAGCCTGCCGTTTCTAAAAATGCCTCATATATAACTATATATATATATATATATATATATATATATATATATATATATGATTTTAAGAAAACTCGTCCCCGGAAAACTCGTCTCCGGAAAACTCGTCTCCGGAAAACTCGACCCCGGAAAACTCGTCCCATTTTGCTAAGTAGGAAAACTGGCCCCTTATTGAATAAATATCGATGGAAAACACATTTTATGACCGTTCTTGAAGAAGATATTGTCTTTAAAAGAGAATACACACCCAATAATATTTTTAAAAAATATTTTTACTTGTTTACTGATGTTTAAAAACATTAAATTAATTTTTCTAAGTTTAGGTTTTCTACCTAGCTTTGAAAGTTTTTGGTCTTTCAACTTATTTTAAAGAGTTTATTTACTTATAAAAAAAAAGTAATGTCGAGTGTTACTTATGAACAAAAAATGTCCGACATAAGAAGATCACGTCTTAGGAGGATAATTTTTCAAAAAATAGAAAATTAAAGAAAATATTAAGATAGATATAGTTTTAAAACGAGTCCCCCCTCCCAAAAAATAAACTTGTATATTTTTAGGTAATAATGCACATTCCATAATATTTTTAAAAATATTTTTGCATGTTTATTGTTAAAAAAAATTAAATTGATTTTTCTAAGTTTTCGTTTTCTGCCTAGCTTTGTAAGTTTTTGGTGTTTAAACTTATTTTAAAGAGTTTATTTAATTAAAAAAGAAATGACAAGTAATGTCGCACTCGACATTACTTAGTAAATAATTTTTTACAAAAAATGTCCGAAAATTAAAGAAAATATTGAGGTAGATATATTTTTAAAACGAGCTTCACTCACCTCCAAAAGAAAATAAATTTTTATATTTTTAAGTACTGCACAAATGACCCCGAAATGAGTTTTAAACGATACCCTCCCCTACCGATGTTAAGAATGGCTTTCAAAATAATAAAGTTATTATTTCAGCGCGGTACCAAAATTACATAAGACCGTGTTTTCTTTTTTGTTGTGTTGTAACAACACAAGAATTATTTAAGCTGAATTAATTCTTCTAAATAAAATAATTGCTTTCTTTGATAATACGTGTTTTCTTTCTTTATGTTTGTTTCGTAATGACACAAAAAGTGTTAAAACTAGAATATTTTTTTAATAAAATTTGCTTTCGTTTTTCGTATCTAAACTCCGTGATCAAGTTTATTTTTTAAAGCAAGAGTTTTTTTTCAAGAACGGTAATAAATGTGTTTTCAATCAATATTTATTCAATAAGGGACCAGTTTTCCTACCTAGCAAAAAGGGGAAGATTTTCCGGGTACGAGTTGTCCGGAGACGAGTTTTCTCGGGTACCATATATATATATATATATATATATATATATATATATATATATATATATATCCTTCATTGGATAGCTGATTCTTTCCATGGCAGCAACTATTTATTAAGTCGCCTAACGAGGACTTCTAGTTTTATGCGACCATTTGTCCGAAATATTAGCATGTCCAGCGTCGCGACCATGAAAAATTGTCTATATTAGTAATATATATATATATATGCATATATATATATATATATATATATATATTTGTAGTCCTCGACATACAGTCCTGTTTCGTTGTATCACAACTATCAGTGCCGCTAGACTAGCATTTCTCCCAAGCCAAGGATTGAACCTAGAACTGTCGTGTTGGAAGTCGGCAGTTCTCCCACTCGACCATGGAATCGATGTCCGTAAATAACTCGTCGGAATGTCTATTTAAATAGACACCCGCCGCCACTTTTATAGTGCTCAAATCGCCTGTTCGTAAACAAACAAACAACGAGCTTCGCATTTTCAGCCAATTAAGTAGCGGGTGAGATTATTTACGACGGTGCTCTACCCAAAGAGGGGGACTTAAAATATATTTGTAGTCATCGACCTACAATCCTGTTTCGTTGTATCACAACTCGTCAGTGCCGCTAGACTAGCATCTCTCCCAAGTCAACAAGCCAATCATATATATATATATATATATATATATATATATATATATATATATATATACTAGCATGGGTGCCCGGCGTTGCCCGGGTGTTTGGATGTGTACGTTGAGCAAAAAACAAAAGTGGTAGTAGGAATGCAGGCTCGAAGCCGTATCGCGAAGGAGGAAAAACTGATGTCTTTGCTGTTACGACCACCGCCAAACCGGAAGTGATGTAGGTTAAAATTAAGGCTAGACAATCGAAAAGAGGGGATGACTTTCGAAAATATCGGTGAAAAAAGCGACCCATCCCTGTAGAAAAGTGCTCAGTTGAGGGTGAAGAAATTAATGTTTTTATCCAATTTTTCGGTATTTGTCGTCTGAAGGGTCAAGCTTCAAAACGATACATATCTTGTGTAAATCAATCGCCGCTATCAAAAGTTTTAGGCAGACATGCAAACATATATACATACATTTATATATTTGTAGCTCAAATTTCAACCCAAACCGGTTAAAAAACTTGCCCTATCTCTGAATACTCATTATGTAAAATTTCAATTGTTTAGACCAGAAATTGTCTGAGTGATTTGGTAGAGACCGCAGAGATCAATTTTTTTTAACCCTGACCCCTATTATGACCACTTAACATTTATTATTTTAGGCTCAAATCAAGTTATTAAGTTAGATCCATGTCCAAGAAACCTATATCTAAAATTTCAATAATTTCTACCCAAATTTGTCGGAGGAGTTAAGTAGAGTTCTCAAAGGTCAAATCGTTGAACTTTGACCCCTTAGCCAAATTTTTGGCCGAAAACGGATCACAAAGATTTTCCCCAATATCAGTACCCTGTGTATCAAAGTCCTAGTCTGTAGACTTAAAATTGACAGAGTTATTGTGTAGGGAAATGTACACAGACAGACAGACATGTTCACTTTTATATATATACTATCATGGATGCCCGGCGTTATTTGGAGGTGTATGTTGAGCAAAAAAAATAGCGGTCATTTTTTTAAAGTTTGACCCCTATTATGACCCCTTAAAATTTATTGTTTTGGACTCAAATCAAGTTATTAACTTAGATCCATGTCCAAGGAATCTATATCTAAAATTTCAAGTGTTTAGACAAAAAATTGTCGGAGGAATTTGGTAGAGTTCTCAAAAGTCAAATCGTTGAACTTTGACCCCTTAACAGCAAAATTTCTGCCCGAAATCCAGTTACATCGATGTTCCCAAATCTCAGTACACTGTATATAAAATTTCGAGTCTGTAGCCTAAAAATTGACAGAGTTATTGCGCATGGAAATGTGCACACACAGACACACAGACAGACAGACAATTTCACTTTATATATATATATATATATATATATATATATATTTATACATCTATATCTATATGTTTATACATCTATCTATCTCTCGCTCTATACACACACACAGACACACACACACATATACATATATATATATACATATATATATATATATATGGTGCCTGGAAAACTCGTCCCTGGAAAACTCGTCTTCGGAAAACCCGTACCCGGAAAACTGGTACCCGGAAAACTGGTGCCCTAAACATCCCCCTTTTTACTAGGTAGGAAAACTAGCCCCTTATTGAATAAATATCGGTTGAAAACGCATTTTATTACCGTTCTTGAAAGAGATATTGTTTTTAAATGAGACTATGCACCCCCATAATATTTTGTAAAAATATTTTTAAGTCTTGTTTAAAAAAAAACTTTATCACGGAGTCAGGATACGAAAAAGGAAACCAAATATTTATTTAAAAAATACTCTAGTTTTAACACTTTTTGTGTCATCACGAAACAAAATTGAAGACAGAAAACACGTATTATCAAAGAAGTAATTATTTTATTTAGAAGAATTAATTCAGCTTAAATAATTTTTGTGTTATTACCAAACAACAAAACAAAGAAAACACCGCGTGATGTAATTTTGGTACCGCGCTGAAAAAATAACCTTATTATTTCGAAAGCCAGGAGGGTAGAGTATCGTTTAAAAGTCATTTCGGTGGCACTTGTTCAGTACTTAAAGATATACCCATTTCTTTTCTTTCTCGTTGTAAAACTGTATCTACCTAAGTATTTTAGGACATTTTTTTGTTAAAAATTATTTACTAAGTAATGTCGAGTGCGACATTACTTGTTATTTCTTTTTAATTAAATAAACTCTTTAAAATAAGTTTAAACACCAAAAATTTACAAAGCTAGGTAGAAAACGAAAACTTAGAAAAATTAATTTAAATTTTTAAAACTAAACATGTAAAAATATTTTAAAAAATATTATGGGATGTTCATTATTGCCTAAAAATATACAAATCTTGTATTTTTGGAGGGGGGGGGCTCGTTTTAAACTATATCTACCTTAATATTTTCTTTAATTTTCTATTTTTGAACAATTACCCTCCTAAGATGTGAGCCTCTTATATCGGACATTTTTTGTTCATAAGTAGCACTTGACATTACTTTTTTTTTAAACTAAATAAACTTTTTTAAAATAAGTTGAAAGACCAAAAACTTTCAAAGCCACGTAGAAAAAAACTTAGAAAAATTAATTTAATTTTTTTAAAACAAGAGTAAACACGTAAAAATATTTTTAAAAAATATTATTGGATGTGTATTCTCTTTTGAAGACAATATCTGTGTTTTATAGACAATAGACAATATACGTGTTTTCCATCGATATTTACTCAATAAGGGACCAGTTTTCCTACCTAGTAAAAGGGGACGAGTTTTCTGGGGTCGATTTTTCCGGAGACGAGTTTTCTGGAGACGAGTTTTCCGGGGACGAGTTTTCCTAAATTCATATATATATATATATATATATATATATATATAGATATATAGATATATAGATATATATAGATATATAGATAGATAGATATAGATAGATAGATAGATAGATATAGATATATATACTTTTATACAAATTTTAAAAATCTAAATTCACATACAGGCTCATGTAGTACTTCAATAGTTTACAACCAGAACTCTGCATCTAACAAACTACAGACGGTAGTAATTCAAATAAACACTCCATTTCCCCCTCCCCCATAAACCCCCGTTTTTTTCCTAGATAGAGTACATTCATATCTATTATATACACAGTATCACAACTATTCATGAAGCGGCTTCAGGTTAATGACGTAATTCTGCGTAAGCAAAATATGGATTTGTCTGGTTCAAGAGTTGTACCGGTAGCCACTTTTTAAAACTTGATCCAGGTTGTTATTTTTGCAATGTTCTTTATACGATGTTGCATTTTAATAATTGTTGTCTACTCTTTAATAAACCTCTAAGAATATATACTTTTTGTCACGTGGGTTAAATTAATGCTTGCCAAACAGTCATCGGCATAGCAATATTGCTTAACGTGTTCAAGCAAGCAATAAGGCAGAAGTCACTTCAGAAACGTTGTTGTAGTAATAAGAATCTTACCGATGAAGAAAGTAGAGGAAACCCACGTATTTTTGACAATGAAACTTTAAAAGGAATTATTGAACTAAACCCATATTAAAAGGCCGGTAAAATGTCAAAGGCTTCCAACTATCTGTAATGAGTTCGATTGAGATCTAATCTATGATTACTATCTGTAAGGCATTCACATCAAGAACTTGTTAACTACCACACCGCCAAAGAACCATTATTCCTTCGTGTACCAAACGTTGAATGGAATATTAGGTTGTCCCAAAAGTTCATAAACACTTGCAAAAAATGTATTTGTATATAATATTTAAATTGCGTTTATTTTTCTTTTATATTGTTATAGTGTTCTTCATCCTTCTATTCCAGATGGCAATTGATAAAATTGAGTTGCTGGTTTTTAGTCGTTACTACTGGAAGCAAGGTCTTTCAGCCAGAAAAGCCGAATAAGAGATTTGTGTTGCCGAAGGTGAAAGAAAAATTGCATATGCGGCGATCTCAAAGTGGTACGTGATTCGATTCTGGCGACATGAGTCCTGAAGCTAAGCCTCATTTGGAACGGGCGTTGGAGTTGGGTGATGGTAATTTGCGAACCGGGTCAAACATTTCGCCTTCATCATTCGAAAATTAGCTGATGAGTTTGGAGTTGGCAAATCGACAAATCAACAACACTTGGAGCAACTTCAGTTTGTCCACAAAAAAAAGTCGCACTAAAATCCGCACGAACTCACCGAAGCACAAGCCAACAGACGAGTTGAAATTTGCCATCAGTTGCTCAGCAATCTATTGGACGAGCGTTTTTTTGAAGCACATTGTGACATCGAATGAGAAATGGGTCTATCTGGTCCAGCACGACTGAGGCAAACGATGGGTTCAGAAAAAGGGCAAGAGATACTGGGCGAATAAAATTTACGAACTTTTGGGACAACCTAATATTTAACCAAGGTGTATTTGTCCAGTGATACGAGGAATCTTTTTGTTTCGCTTTTATTTAAAGTATTTTTTTATCAACATATCATTATAACTTGACGTTTTAGTCCGTTAACTAATGGAAAAAAGTTATAACCTGTTGACTTAAAATGTTTTTTTATGCTAAGTTGATAGTTGTGCATGGTTAAATTTGTGCTAATTTTTACATTAATACTAACCTCTGTTAATCCCTACTAATCATTAACTCTGCACCAAATAGATCCAATAATACCTTATTCGCTGCACATTATCATAGCAAAATTCAATACAAAGCCACAACCAGATTGGCCCAGTAGTTTCTGAGAAAACATCTAGAGTATATTTGGTATTGTGATGACTAATCCCTATTAATCCCTAATAGTGCATCAAGCGTATACCATACTATTTTGTTCGCTGCAACTGATCATAAGAAAGGTTTATGCAAAATTTTAGCTAGATCGAGCTAGTAGTTTCTAAGAAAACGTTTGGAGTAAAAGTGCTGTTGTGATGACTAATTCCTATTAATCCCTATTCACCCCTATCAATGCTTATTAATCCCTATTTATCTTTATTAATCCTTATTAATCCCTAGATTTGCATCGAACCGATGTCAAAATACTTATCACGCTGCACTTTATCATAACGAAGATCCATACAAAATTTCAGCCAAATCGGACCACTCGTTTCCGCAAGATAGTGTAAAGGACAGACAGACAGACAGACAGACAGACTTAAGAGAAATATGATATAGATTTTTAAATAGAATTTTACTCCAGCTCTTCGTTCTGATTTATCGATTGTGAAGAAAGTATATTTAGATGGCGAAGTTATTGGGGTTAAAATTCAGCCGAAAGTTAAATGACAGAATCCAACCGAATACTTTGTATAGCTGATATTTAATGTAACCAGAAAGCCATCATCCATACAATTTTATTTGACGTTGAGATTTGTGAAAAATATTTAATGTAAATGGAGTTTATGATAAAAGAGCAATAATATTATATTTGGTTGCTTATATGAGCTTTCTTCTAAGAGTTTTAAGGCTAGAACTTTGTATCTATTTCCTTGCTCCTGTTTTGTATATTTTCTTTTGTCATAGATATTTGAAAATCATGTTTGATTTTCAATAAATAAATAAGGGGTTTGACATTTATTCATCTCAGTGATAATTTATGTAAAAAAAAAGTCCTTTTGTGTTCTGCCTTCAAATGTCACTTTTGTTTTCGGCAATAAAATTTCTGAAAGAATAAAAACAAACCCTCGCATGCAACAAAACCGGATCATAAAATCCTGTAATAATTCATGAGTTTTTTTTTTTTTATTCCTTTATTTTTTATATTCAATGTGTTAACTTTTTTATTTTCTGGTTTTCTGTTTTATTCTCTTCAGTTTATTATTATCATTATTATTTTTTTTTACTTACGCCTTAAAAGATATAAATGGTGTTTGTTTTTACATAAATCACAAGGATTTTATGACGTCTATTATTTAATCATTGGAACTTTTTAGAAGTAATTTAACTTCACGAATTCATTTTTTATTATCTTTAATATCTTATTATCTAGCATCGGTAACAGAGAGAAAAATGACAGATTCTGAAATGGGCACGATTTTATGGACATTTATCTCTCTCTCTCTCTCTCTCTCTCTCTATATATATATATATATATATATCTATATATATATATATATATATATCTATATATATATATATATATATATATATATATATATATATATATATATATATATATAGCCAGTAGAGTTTAGTTTCCTAGAAGTACATCCAATGAAACGACATGTGTCTACCAAAGAGTGTTCAATGAGGAAACAGAGCAGGTAAATAATTTTCATATATTTATATATATATATATATATATATATATATATATGTATATATATATATATATATATATATATATATATATATATACTAATAGAAAAATGTGTCCCGTTGGGTCATATATTAAACTCGGGCTAAATTGTTTGAATGAAGAAACATTCGGTTTGCAAAGCCAGTCAAATATAATAACAAAATAAAAAACAAAAATTCAAAATGAGTTGTTTTCTGCTCTCTTTATCTACCCACACACATACATTCACACACACACACACACACCCACACCCACCCACACACACACACACACACACACACACACACATATATATGTATGTATATATATATATATATATATATATATAAATATATATATGAGAGAGAGTCGTTACAAGCGTGGAACCACCAATTATTTTATTAAAAAAGTTAAAGAGCTACGAAGGCAGGAGTTCTATCATTAAAACGAGCGACCTTTTGCTCTCTAAAATATATTCTCCTACATAGATAGCACCATTCTCAGTGCACTTTTGCCAGCAATGAACATGGGTGTCCAGAGCACGCTTTGTCATACGAGGGTTGTTTCAAACGTAAAACTCTTATTTTTTATAAATTTAAATAGTTTAAAATTCGCGAAGACGGGAGTGGTACCATAGAAACAAGCCACATCTTGTGCTCCATAATTTATTTTTCTACATAGTCACCACCATTCCAGAATGTATTTTTGCCAATTCAATGACGTACCCTTGCTTCTAACGCACGTCTATGATATGGGTTGCGTTTTTAGAGTCCCACGCCGTCAATATTTGTAACAGAAAGATGGTACACATGCATGAGTTCAATCATCATAACAATATAATTTACAATACCATCTAATCAATTCAGGTGAAATGAAAAAATAGGAGGCATTACTTTTGGAACACACTGCATATATAATTCATTCAATGTAGGGACGATATCTTGATTCATACATATTCCAAGGATATTTAGTGGAAGTAATGCAGTAATCACAACTGATCTCTCTCTCTCTCTCTCTCTCTCTCTCTATATATATATATATATATATATATATATATATATATATATATATATATATATATATATATATATATCGCTTTCTCTTTCCCTGATATACATGAGGTCTCTTTCTATTCAGCTAATAAGGAAAATTCCTTTTGTAAAGAATTTAACTCTCTCTAAGAAAATCTATTATATTAAATAAAAGTAGGTTCATTATTCTGCTAGCATGTTATCTAAGACAGGTAGATCGTTGGACTTTCCTCGTCAGTGTTGACGGAAGGTTTAGAGTTTAATCTGTGACTCTTTCACAGTTCTCACTAAGGAATACTACAGAATTTGCCTGACAGATACTTTTAAGAAATGTGAAATCTCTTGGGAGATTTGGGAAGTTGAATGTAAGAAAAAAAAAAAAAAAAAAACAGATGACGGAAGACTACGAGCGAGAAACTGAAGTGATGGTTGGCTCGTACTGCCTTTTTCGTTATTGATCTGTTCATTCTTTCGTGTCGCTCACTTTAGCCTATCTTGTTAACCTTGTCCGGCATGAAACTTATAAACTTTTTTCACTGATAGTTTTCTTCTACGAGATTCTGTACATGACACCACCACTCACCTCCCAAATATCGCAAGAGATCACTGTAATTTTAAACGAATCCTTTAGTGAAGTTTTATATGACTTCTTTCTCCAAGCATGAACCGACCGTTGATTCTTGCTGCCTTGCTTTCATTTGTTTTGATTTGTTTTTGCTTTATCTGCATTACAGTGAGTTGCGTGTAGGTGGATCTCCGAGCATTCAACTTTTCGGAGTCGCATCCAATTGTATTCCGATTATCTCCCCTATCTTATACTATTTCTCGGTATTAGCACATATGTGAGTCTTTGGAGTATACAATCAAAGAGTTATTTCCAGGCATCACCAGGATATATGGACCTCATTGGTTAATGAATATCATCACTCTTGTTGGTTATTTAATTCTGAAGCACAAACGTGATGTAAGACAACACTTATTTACTCATAGTAGGGGGAGGGCTGTTCATGCCTTTCTTAATGGTACTGGTGTTTTTATAAGAATTTAGTTGATCCATTACTTAAGGTGTGCTACCACTAAAGCCTAAAGAGCTAAAGGGTCCATATTTGTAGAAAAAACCTGGATGGTAAGTTGAATGGCAAGATGTTTGTTCACATTGCATCGGAATTTCTGCATGTCTATGCAGTTGGAGAAACAGATAGAAGAAAGATTTCCAATATGGTCTGAGGAAGGAAAATCATCCAGGAATCTCATTATCACTACAGTGACGGGGTGTGAATTTGCAGCTAGTCTGGTGAGTCGAAGGTATTTTCATTGAGGAATTACAAGTGTTGTAGGTGCAGTAGCCACCTTCAGTGGAAGTACTTGTAATACAAGCACAGGGAGGTAACACTCCGATGTGACAGGGGTTGGAGCATGGCCAGCAGTGTGGGACCTACTATAATTGAAACTTTTTTTAACCCTGTCCAAGAGTGAGAGGCTCGTGGTTGGTACGCAAACACAGATGTAGCCATAATACTGCATGGAAATTAGATGTAACACATGCGAGAAGTTTTCTAGCATAGTAAAGGGAAACTATCTTAGTTGCAGCAGATTGGGCAGCATCTTCTATATACTTTTCTAATTCATGTTGCCTGAGTATTTCAGGTGTAAGTGTTTAAACATGGGACTTTTCGACAAGGCGCTATCGACCATGACAATAAACAGGAAACATTAAATGTTGCGGTTCATTTTCGGTCCCATTCTGTTGCCATTTTGAAGGATTTTGCTATTACTTTGTGTCTTTGTTATTAAGGTTGAGAGAACTCTCGATAATGAAGGTTAAACAGGGTCAGAGATCGACAAAACTGTGATAAAATTTGGTAAAATTGATTATTTAAGAGGCCGGCTTAACAAGGTATTGTTTACATTGGACTTGAAAACGATCATTTTATAGTCAGTTGGGAAGCAGCATTGCCGGATTATGTTCCATAGGTGTTCGGGGAATTTGCGCTTAGTTTTTGGTACAGGTAGGTAGTAGGGGAAATTGTTGATAGTGATTGTAATTAGACGAGTGTAAGTTGTCAATGTTTACTTTGTTGGGATTCGATTCGCTCTCATATTGAGCCTTAATGTCTTCTTTTCTATTATTTATTATTTTATTATTTTTATTTTCTAAAATCGTTTGTAGATGAGGCTTCATAATTTCTGTATTTATTTATTTATTTTTTGTGGGCTGTTATCCTCATCTTCATAGTTGTTGTTATTTCGCTACTTAGTCAACTCATCCTCTGGCCTTCTTAAAGTAGTTAAGTCGGGCGGGATAGGAATGCTGAGTCTTATAACTGTATCCCACGTACTTACTGCCTTCATTAGTTGTTGTTGCCATCTCCGCACGTTTTGCCCAACTAATCCTCTGGCCTACTTTGGGTAGGATTGAAACTGCTATCATCAAACAATGCCCACCTCGAACTGTAGACTCAACGTCTCTATTCACTGCACCACGGGACCACGAAGGGCGATCAAGATTGAATTTTTTGGTCTTAAAAACCTAATTTTTTTGTTTATATCGTGTCTTCCATCGTCGGGTCCATATTGAATCGTATTATTTATTATTTTATTATTTTTATTTTCTGATATCGTTTGAGATGAGGCTTCCTAATTTGTGTATTCGGTTTTTGGACTGTTATTCTCATCTTCATAGTCGTTGTTGTTTAACCACGTTTCACCACAGAAGGCCAGAGGATTAGTCGGGCGAAACGTAGTGAAACTCAAACAATAATGAAAATGGGGATAACAGTCCGTAAATAAATGAATAGGATCGTTTTTTTTTTTCAGTCTATCATTTTTATATTACATTTTTATATCATTTTCCTCTTTTTTGTACGGCATAATCACGTTGACACACCGGTTCGCTGGATCACTGAAGTTAGGAAAGGTTGAACCGGTCAATATTAAATGGGTGACCATCTGGGACTTCCAGGGGTTATATGTGCTCTCCGCTTATCTCGGCATTGTTTCCAGTGGTCCTGGACTTCTTGCCACTGGAGTCACACAGTACCGATTCAGGAAAGGTGTGGTTGGTTATTGCGTAACTCTTTCCTCACAATTCCACGCGCAGCTGCCCCTACAGGGGGTATCCTTTGTCTTTCGAGACTGAACAGACGCATATAGTTTTTTTTTTAAGTTTCTGACTATACATTTTATTCTAATTCATTTCCATTCAGGTTCTTTTCTTTAGATATTATTCTTTACTTGCTATTTCGTTAGTCGTTCGTCGCTTGTTCAAGACTTCCTTCCCTCGACCCGACCTTCGTTCTTCCAATCCGCCATCTTTCATTCGTGCGTTTCTTTCCTTTTTATACCTTTATATTTTTATTTTGTTTCATTCCGTCTTTCCTTTCATCATATTCTTCCCTTTTTTTTTACCTTTCACATTCCTTTTTTTTTTGTGTGTGCTTTTCTTTCTAGTTTTCTTTCTTTCTTCTTAATTTTCTTTGTTCGTGTCTTCTTTTATTCAATCTACGTTTTAATAATTCAACCCTTTATTAATTCATTCATTCATTCTTTAAGTCGTAATACCTTTTTGCCTTTTCTTCCATCCTTCTTTTTTTCTATTGTTTCTTTGTTCATTCTTTATTTCTTCCTTTGCACTCCTTCTTTCTTTCCACCTTACATTCTTCCTTTCTCCTTCTTTCCTTATTTCTTTTCTTTCTTTCTTGCCTTATATCTTTCCTTTCGTTCGTTCCTTTTCCTTTTACATCTTACCTTTTTTGCCTCTTTACATTCTTACCTTTTCTCTTCTTTTATGTTTCTCTTCCTTTACACCATTCCTTTCTTCCTTTCGCTTGTTTTTTCCTTTTTTTCTTTTTCTTTTTCTTTCTAGCTTTCTTTATTCCTGTTTCTTTCTTTCTTTTTTTTCTCATTCTTTCTTTCTGTGTTTCTTCTTTATTCCTTCCTTCCTTTCTTTCTTTCCGTCTTCCTTTCTTTCTTTCTGTTTTCTTTCTGCCTTTTTTCTTTATTTATTTTTTTTCTTTCGTATTCCCTTTCTTTATTCTCTTAGAAACTTTCTTGTTGTGCTGCCTTGGATTTTCTAATTTTTTTCTGTATGTTTCCCGTCTTACATTGTTTATTTTTTTCATGCTATATTTATTTCCCCCTCTTACGCAGATGTTTTCTTTCTTTCTCTATCTCTCCCCCCTCTTGCATCCTATTTCATACTTTATTTCTTCCTCCTTATATTCAACCTTCCTTTCTTAATCTGTCCACACTTATATCCTTTCTTTCTTCTTTCCTTTAATTCCTTCCTTCCTTCTTTCCTTTCTTTTCTTTCTTTACATTCCCGCTTTTTTTTCTATTTTCTCTCCTTTCTACCCCTGTCCTTTCATTTTTTTCTGATCTTTTTCTTTTTTTCTTCATTCCCTTATATTATTCCCCTTTTAAACATAACACCTTAGAACTATTTTTTTTACTTTCACTTTCATTTTGCTTTCTGTAATTTTCTTCAAAATCTCTTTCTTTTTTATTTAACACTTTAATTTATTTTACTTCCCCCCCTAATGTTATAATATACCCTCAACCTCCATTTTACCATTTAATTATTTTATTATTCCTATGTGTTTGTCTATCACTAAACATGTCCTCTAGGAATTTCGCTTGTCCGCTTTCCGTCCTTCTAAATAGTTTTCTCTTTTCAAAAATCACCTTTCTCATTTAATCAACAAGCTAATGTCTTCTCTACATTTAATCAATCCCAGCTTTCATCTTTCACATCAAAGTATTCATTTATTCATATAAATTTCCTACAGATCTTTTCATTCGACATCTGTTTAACTTTTTGCATGATTCATTCAAAATGGCTGCTGACCAAAAATCCCACTTAATCATCAGAGAAACAGGCAAATAAACTGGCCATAGTAAATGGCCCCTCAAATCACACTCCCGCCTTTTATCAATCCTATTGACTATTTCTTAAAGCAAATTTACCTCTGGACACAAAAAAGAGAGTCATATCTATTGCCGTACAGTTTTTAAACTGAATATTCGTACATAATTAATTATAATAGAGATTACGAGTCCGCATAGAACAGTCACTTTATTCAAACTTCTATCAAGGTACGCATTTAGAAAAGCATGATTTAACACAGACGCTGTCAATAATCAATATGTTTATCGACTAAATATTATATATTTATTAGAATTGGGACGATTAATCGCAATCGAAATGAGGAATAGAAAAAAAAAATCGGAACTTTTTGGATATCGGAATCAGTATTGGAATCAGAAAAATCTGTGCCTATTTTCTGATGTCAAAAACGATTCCTCCAAATTGTGTTTTTAATTTGTTTTGTTTTAAGCAAACCCTGCTGCTAGTAAGAAAGATAAGATAATAAATATCTATTGATTTTAAAATAATGTTGAAGCTAAAATCTATAGATCATTCCCTCACCCCGCAAATGTATTTTTACGTTGGAGAAAATATCTGCACATGTAACATGCGTTTTTACGGTAATCGGAAATAAATAAATATTCTACTGTTGAATATTTAGAGATTTATAAGGAATCAGAATCAGAATCGGTAATTGTATCGGAATCGGCAATTGTATTGGAATATTGGAAGCGAGAAAAATATGGAATCATCTGACTACTTACACACACACACACACACACACACATATATATATATATATATGTGTGTGTGTGTGTGTGTGTGTGTGTGTGTGTGTGTATAAATCCTGTGTATCAATTCTACTGTTGAATATTTAGAGATTTATAAGGAATCAGAATCAGAATCGGTAATTGTATTGGAATCGGCAATTGTATTGGAATATCGGAAGCGAGAAAAATATGGAAACATCTGACTACTTACACACACACACACACACATATATATATATGTGTGTGTGTGTGTGTGTGTGTGTGTGTGTGTGTGTGTGTGTGTGTGTGTGTGTGTGTGTGTGTGTGTGTGTGTGTGTAAGTCCTGTGTATCACTTTATTGCAAGTCAATATTTTTTAATTTTGAAATTGCTATGAAACGCAAAGAAGTGAAACTAGGAACACTGGAAGAGCACAACAAGGTGCCTTATTTCCCTATTTTGTAGAATTTGGACAAATATTTTGAAAGTTATGCTTATCTTTTTGTTGTTTAAATGCGTATCGCTTTATTGCAAGTGTCTAAAATGTATATTTTTAATAATGAAACAATATTCTAGCTTCATATTTCTATTTATATGAAATTATATATCCAGTAACAATATTAACACCCCCCCCCCCAAAAAAAACGAATTTCACATTATTTTCTTTAAGGAAATATTTATTTATCAACATAACTCCCATGCTTTAAAATCATTTTGAGAAGCCTCTTGTCAACTTATGATGTCAATCAGCTGGTTTAAGATGCTATCGGAAACTTCCAAAACCTTTCTCTAAAGTTTATCCTTCGACGAAAATTGAACACCTCTTTCATAAACTTTCATCTTTATTGTTGACCAGAGTTGCTCAATGGTGTTTATATCTGGAGAAAAAGGTGGCTATGTCATTAAATTTTCTCCACTAATGCCTAATGACTTAAGGTAGGATGTCATAGCATTGGCTGAGTGGGATGGTGCATTGTCGTGCATATAAATCAATTTGCGGTCATACGCTATTTGAAGGCCATCAAGCCATGGTGACAAATGCTCATTTAAAAAATATATATAAGACTGGCTTGTCAGTTTAATACTTTCTGGCACTCGAAATTTTCCAATTAGTCCATCGCAGATTATTCCAGCTAAAAACAGGACCCCTCCACCTCCCTGTTGACGACGGAATCGGTGAGGAGTAGGAAATCCAAGACGATTCCAAATTTTGGCCCACCCATCTAGTCTATCAAGAGTTGCTCTCGCCCCATCGGTTAAAAGAACATTGTCAAAGCTGGTGTTCATGTATTTCTGAGCCAAAGCTAAAGGTGTTTTTCTTACGATTTTAGTTTAAAACAGGTGTTGCTATGGGCTTAATGCTTCTTGCAATTTCGTTTAAGATATTGCAGCCTGTCTTTCTGGACAAGTAAGGTGTCCTAGCCTTCGCAAATATAGCAGCATTGTTGTGGCCAGCCTGCTTGATAAGTTGACTGCGAATTTTTCTAACATCACGAGCAGAAACTGCCTTTCTTGTGTTTTCGTCATTACTTAGTTTGATGTTTGGATTTTAAGCAAATGAAGTCAATCTTCTTCGATCTCTTCCAAGCTTTTTGGCTAGATCTGTTAGAGATAAACCTTCTGCCATGCCTGCAACAACACGTTCCTTTTCACTAGCGATCAATCGACTCTTTCTAAGAATTTTGGGAGAACTTCAATAAAATGATACACACTAAAATATTACCAGAAAATAGAAAAATTAGCATAATTTTCAAAATATTTGTGGAAATTCCACAAAAATCAGAGAAATAAGGCACATTGTTATGCCTTTCCATTGTACTAAATTTCACTTCTCTGCGTTTCATAGTACTTTCAAATTAAAGAGATACTGACCTGCAATAAATTGATACATAAGGTTTATATATATATATATATATATATATATATATATATATATATATATATATATATATATAGAGAGAGAGAGAGAGAGAGAGAGAGAGAGAGAGAGAGTGAGAGTCAGGGGAAGATGTTGATAGTAATTGTAGCCAGTTGAATGTTTTTTTAATGTTTGGCTAAGAGAAATCAGAGATTAGAACTCAGATGAGCACTAGCCATGAAAATAACGATAAAGCAGATTATTTAAGGGTCTCACATGATGTTGTTTAAGTATTAATTCCATGTTCATGTTGTTTAGCTTCCAGTAGTAATTTTCCTTGTAAGGAAATTTTCTATCTACTCTCACAAATGTAGACTATAATAAATGGTAAATCTACAGTAGTAGATCTCAATTTTAGAATTCTGAGACATGTTATACAAAAACACTGAATACTGTATGGGCATGTATGCGTAAAATGACCGTGTTATTTTTCTAGGTGGGCCTTTAAGCTACAAATATTAGTTAAATAACATAAATACAACTAATAAGTATTCGGTTCGTTAAGAGTTCGTTTATTCTTTACAAGAATGTGTAAATCAATATTGGTAATGTTAAAAAACGGTAATGCGAAAATTGATTTCTTTACTAAATAGTCTCGGTGTAATGAGTGGCGGTCGTAGTACATAATAATAAAAGGGTAAAAGTAATGCAATGAGAGTGTAGAAAATAAGACGCTATTTTTTTTTTCAGGGAACGGACAATTTATGTCGAAAATAAATAACGGGTTTTAAGTTCGTTTATGTAGCCTTTGTTTAAAATATACCTTACGGCCAATGAAAAAGGAAAAACCATCACTTTATATATATATATATATATATATATATATATATATATATATATATAGAAAGAGAGAGACAGACAGACAGAGAGATAGACAGAGAGAGAGAGAGAGAGAGAGAAAAAGAGAGCGATTTAATGTTGAGACGAGGCAACGTCGATAAAAGCGGATGGTGCACACACACGCGTTCACAACGGATTTTTAATCTACATTTTGTCTCACAAAAATGACCGGAATTGTAATTATAACCGAAAACAAAGAAAAGCTTTCATATCAAGTTGGGAAATTAGAATTGTGCAATACAAACAAAAAAAAAGTAATATATTTAATATTTACATTTCAGGAATGTCGGTTGACGTCTATATAAACAACAGGGAGAAAGAAAAAGAGATAAATAAATAGATAGAGAGACACAGAGAGAGAGAGAGAGAGAGAGAGAGAGAGAAAGGAAGACAGAAGAACGAGTCGTTCAGTGAGATTGAGATTTCTCCGTCGTTGTCTGCCACGGATACACGCAGTCATATTCAATGCGTGTTTTAACAACTAGTACTTTACTTTCCCATGTTTAAGCTAAACAATATTACTTTTCATGCTCGCATTTTTCTATTGTCTGAATTCAGTTTTTCTTTGTTTAATTTCAGTCTTATCTTGCCCCCATAAACATATACGTAATAAAAATGTACGGCACTCGTTTGCTTTCAATAAAATCCCCCAATAATCTCCCTTTCGTGCTTTCATTCGCACTTGTTACTTCTCTTTTCAGTTTAGTAGCAAGAGCAGTCGCTGAAGCAACGTGGTTGCTATAGAAACCAGTCATAAAAAGCGTCGCTCACCTCCTTACATATTTTTACGATTTCGAACACTAAGAAAATTCATCATATTTTTTTTTTACTGAACAAAAATTGGACTGTTTCCCAATATAGCTGAGAAGGTGAGAAACTGCAATAATTGTTTGTAATTTAGTCGAAAAATGAGTGATCAGTGAAGATTTAAAGCAGTTCTGAATGCCTAAAACTGCCACTTAACCATATATTCAAACACTACCGTATATTTATTTAGGGAATTAGACCTAGAGTCTAAAGAGCAGAGTATATTTTAACGTACTAGTAAATATATTAATAATATTAAAGGAAAACAGTGCTTGTTGTAATGTAGATATATAAGCTCGATAGGTATAGATATCCTAGAACTATTTTACTATTGAGTAAAACGATTCATAATTTGGAATTAAAAATCAATTTCAAAAGGAAAACAAACAAAATCAATAGATTGTACGATCGTTTCGGAAACTAGATTGTACGATCATTGGTCGACAGGTCTAAGCCACCATAAAATCATAAAATTCTCTGATTAATTATCTATTTTAAACATTTGTAATTAATAATTTTATAACTATTATTATTATTATCATTATTATTATTATTATTATTATTATTATTAAAAAAACGAACAAAGTTAGCTTTTCTAACTGAAATTATTATTATTGTCATTGTTCTTCTACTTATTATTATTATTATTATTATTATTATTATTATTTTATTTTTATTATTATCATTATCATTATTAACATCATCATTATTATATTTATTATTAAAAAAACAACAAAATGTACTTCATTGGTTATTACTATTATCACTAATATAATTAATACTAGTAGTAGCGGTGGTGGTGGTAGTAGTGGCGGTATGTTTTTATTATTACTGTAGCTGTAATGGTAGGTGATGTTTTTTGCTGTCATTACTATTGTTGTTTTGCCGTTAATATTATTGCTACTGATATTAGTGTTGCCATTATCATTGTAGATTTTATTGCTATTGTTGTCGGTGGTGGTAATGGAGGGAAAAGGTCAGGAGGGGATCTTTGACCTTGGTGGGGAACCCTCCTAGAGATAATGTCTCGATAAAACTATCGGTGGTGGTGTAACCTTAAATTCACTAACCCCATTTATGGGAGAATGTCAAATCAAAATATTGAGAATAACGACGTGAATGGGGCTGGAACATCTTGTGATGGTCTCACGTCAGGTAGGTGGGTCCTGTCGTCATCATACAACTGTTCGAAATTCTGAAGATATGGCTGGATATAGGAGGAGTGAGAATTGCCAGAGAGGGTCTCAAGACACGAAGGGGGTTAGAACAGGAAATGTAAAAAAAAACGTAACGGATGAGGAAAGAAGAGTACTGTGGGAATGCCTCGTAGGGAGTGGAAGTACCAAATCAGGTGGATATATCCGAAAAGTGAAGGAAGAATGGGAATCGAGAGGAGGAGGACTAGAAGTGTCGCGAGTTTGGTATCCTAGTTAAAACAAATTAAAAATAACAACCAACTTTCAGTGATTGCAAGAGAAGAGATTGAATGGATGGTTAGGAATGAAATGAATAACGAAAGTAAAATTGATGAAACTAGCTCTAATGAAAGAACTGAGAGAGTGGAAGTGCAGAAGGGAAATGTAAGCGATGATGTGAGACGGACAACTGAGGAGGTATGGAATCCTATGGTTAGGGGAAGTAATGAGAAAGAGTTTGAAGTGTCTAAGGCAAATGAGATCATTGACTCTGAGACAATGGAGCCGGTGAAAGGAGCAGATGTATGGAGAAGTGGTGATGAAGTTCGAACTTTGACTTCTGTAGAAATAGAAGTACTTCAGAAATTAAGAGAGGTTCTTCTTAGAGACGAGATCATAGAGATCCCAAGTATGAAGAGTAGTGAAAGCCGGAAGGTGAAAACCGAGGTAAAAATAATTCAAGGAGTAATTCACAACATCATAAGAAAGAACATATCAATTACGGAACTTTACAGGCTTCTGTATGCAGTTTCGTACGTTATTGCGAATCGTCTTGGCTTATTACAGAAGAAAAATGGGAGAAATGAAGGATAGAAGGCCACACTGGCAGAGGCGGCTTGAAGAAAGTATTAAACGGTGGCGGAAAGACATTGGTGGAATCGAAGAAATAAGAAAAAGAGTTAAACTAGGACAGAAAGCCAAGGACGAGCTTGAAAGGAGGTATAGATTGCTAGAAAAGGGAACGATGAACGTTCTAACACCTTTGAAAGAGAAGGTCCACACTGGTGGTATGAAAATTAGGAACTTTGTTGGAAAAAGTGTTGCATTTCGGCAGAACAATCTTTTCCGAAACAATCAGTCTCAGCTGTATAAAGAATTAAATGGTAGTAAACAAGCGCGAAATAACAACACTCCAAATGCAAAAGATGCAAGGAAGTTCTAAAGTGGGATTTGGTCTGTCGAAGGGCGATATAATGAGAAGGCTAGCTGGTTGGGAGAGGTCAGAGAAAGGCTATCAGAAATGCAGCAGATGAAGAACGTTGAAATAACCATCGATGACGTTAAGGCTGGCATACGAAGGATGACAAACTGAAAGGCTCCTGGTCCAGATGGAGTGATGGGCTTCTGGTTTAAACAGTTTCCATACCTTTATCCACCTATAGCTGCTGCTCTGCAAAGGATTGTAGAGTCGGGAGATGTCCCTGATTGGCTTGTGAAGGGAAGAACAACACTGATTAGGAAAAATCCTGCAAAAGGAACAGATGCCAATAATTATAGACCAATTACATGTCTGTGTTTTGAGATACAGTGCGGAAATTTTAGAATGATCTGACAAGGATTTGCATGCCATGGATATCAAAACAAAAAAAGTTTTCGCAATGTTTGGTATATTTCACATTCCAAGTAGCGTAGCAAGGCTGTATCAAAAGAGGAAGATGTGGGAGAGGATTGAAAAGTGTAAAAGATTGTGCTAGAACCGAGGAGATGTCGTTGAAGGAACATGTGGTTAGAAGTGAGGTGTAGATGCTTAAGGTTGTGGCCAATGAAGTGAAGGTATGTGAGACCAAGGCTGATTATGTGAAACGTATGGATAGAGAAAGGGCAGAGGCACTGGCTAGGAAGAAAATGCATGGAAGGTTCTTCCAGGATATAGAAGAAGTGGCAGATGAAAGATCATGGCAATGACTTAAAGCTGAGTATCTGGCTAAGAGTACTGAAGCTTTTGTTTGTGTAGCACAAGAGCATGCATTCGGAACACGATTGTTAAAAAAATTGGTTCTAGGAGAGGAAGTTGCTGCAGAATGCCGGATTTGTGGTAAGACCTCAGAGTCAATTGCGCACCTTTCAGCAGGGTGTAGTGGACTGGCCCAAAGAGAGAAAGAGGGAGAGAGAGAGAGAGAGTACCGCAAAAGACACGATCGCATGGGACTCCGGATATATTAGGGGGTGTAAGATGGTTGGGGTGAAGTGTGCTGGAAAATGGTTTCAGGAGGTGCCTGATGAAGTAAGAACAAGTGAGGATGGCAAGGTAGACGTATGGTGGGACAAAAGTGTCATAACGACAAAGCAATTGGAACATAATCGTCCGGATTTGGTTGTCATTGACAAGGTCTCAAAAAACTGGCAGACTGTAGACTTCTTAGTATCCTGGGACAGGAATGTGAGGGAAAAGGAGAGGGAGGAGTGGAGCAATTATGCTCCATTGGCCTTGTAGATAAGGCATATACACGGGGTTAAAACACAAATAATCCCGGTCGTAGTAGGTACACTAGGAGTAATATACAAGTTGTCTGGAAAGACAATTGAAGAAACTACAAATCCCGATGTTTTAGACTGCCTTCAAACCTCTACAATTATAGGTACCACCAACATCCTTAGGAAAACCCTTGATTTTTAAAGCTCCTGGTTTGAAGCCGAGATTAAGGGAAATCCAGAGAGACGTTCTTAAACGAAATCAGAATTATTATTCTTATTTTACTTGTTATTTTATTACTATTACTTTCTATTTTTTTATTTTATTATTTATTTTTTGTCAGTATTATTTTATTAATATGAGTACTATAGCAATTATAATTACTTTCATAAATATTTTAATTTAATTACTATTAGAAAGAGTAATAGTATTACTATTATGGACTTTATTAATTTTACTATGTGTTACCATTACAATAAATAAATAATTTACTTTTTAAATAATTAGTTGTTATCTCCCTTTGATCAGTAATTTGTTTTTTATTTGAATGTCATTTTTCAAAAAATGGCAATTGTCTCCCTTTCTAAATAAATTTTAATTTAAAATTCAAATATAGCGCTCCAACGATAATAAACTGGCAACAGTACACTTTTCAGCATTTCTTTTAAAGTAATATGAATAAGTATTTCAAGCAGCATGCTAAAGAATAGATGGACTGAAATAATGACAAGCTTTAAAATATATATATATATATATATATATATATATATATATATATATATATTATTATTATTAGAAATATTAAACATATTTTCCTCTTAACCTTATTTTTCTACCCTATTTTATTTTTATTTTATTTATCAACATAAAAATTATTAACTTCTTTTTCTTTATTTCGTTTTTTATATATTTCCAGGAACATCTGCCTTACTACAAAAAATGCTAGATTTATTTTGGTATCTTTAATCACCCCCCCCCCCATATTTTTGCTGATGAGGAGACTTTGTTTCAAGAAAATCTTTTATCAAATTATTGTTGAAGACATATTGTATATTTTAATAAAAACATCGTTTCTGAAACGATCGTACAATCTACTGATTTTTTTTCCTTTTGAAACTGATTTTTAATTCAAAATTATGAATCGTTTTACTATATATATATATATATATATATATATATATATATATATAAATATTTATGTATATATATATATATACATAAATCATCTTGATATATATATATATATATATATATATATATATATATAAATATTTATGTATATATATATATATATATATATATATATATATATATATATATATACTCGGGTTTTTTTATATTCAAAAGTAATGGACTAATGAATTCAACGAGGTTGTTAGATAGTGCTCAATAAAAAGAGCTGATAATACTTGTTTATTGTTATATAAACATGCTCACATCCCGCTGCTACAAATAGCCACTTGTTTCAATCAAACAACAGATATCATCAGGCAGCGATTTGACTATTCAAAAGTTCAATGAATAACGTTATAAGGTTATTCATTGAACTTTTGAATAGTCAAGTCGCTGCCTGATGATATCTGTTGTTTGATTGAAACAAGTGGCTATTTGTAGCAGCGGGATATGAGCATGTTTATATAACAATAAACAAATATATATATATATATATATATATATATATATATATATATATATCGTTATTATTTTTTTCATTCTACATGTTTTATGTATACTCCAAACGTACATAGATAATACTTATGATTTGCACTACGACGCTGGTGTTTAGTGTAATATTATCAGATATCTTTATTGATATTATACTCTACAACATTCAAGACAAAGTAAAATAATACAATTTAGCAGTTGGCGGCTGATTTTGCAAATTACATGCCTAAGTATCTCTATATCACTGTCTAAAGAATTTCAGTCCTGCAGTCTTCAGATATTCAGAATTGATTCCAATTTATGATGAGGTAAATTGGCTGGATATTTTATAATATTCAATTTAGGATGAAATGTTTTTACGTTAATGTTTTATTTTCAAGTTTTTATCAATTCTTGTTAAAACTATAACGATGACTACCGAAGCTCTCTCTCTCTCTCTCTCTCTCTTTCTATATATATATATATATATATATATCCCTCACTCTCTCTATATATATACAAACAGTACTATTTCGCTGTTTCACAGCTCATCAGTTCGGCTAGACAGACAACTACCTCAAGCCACGATTGAAACCCGACCGCCTGTAACGGCAGTTAAGGCTCCTTACAATTATGTTAATTGGCGGCTGCAGTACGAGTCATGAGTTTAACGATGTTTTGACATCGTCTGAAATACCTAAGCTCGATTCGTTTACACAAAGAGCATCCCTTATACGCTAATGGTAATTTGTGTATCACTTCTCAATATGCTCGATTCAAGATGAAGAGCATTATAGTCATCGACATACAGTACAGTTTCGCTGTTTCCCAGCTCATCATTGCGGCTAGACAGGCAATTATCTCAAGCCAGAATTGAAAACCGACCGCCTGTACGACAGTCAAGGCTCCTACCCATTACGCTAATCGGCGGCTGCTGTGCGAGTCGTGAATTAACGATTTTTTGACACACACACACAGGTTTAAATAGTGTAGAAAGTGAAGCTTTGGTTTAATTTTGACAGCTCCGCAACTCTTGCTTCCCATTTTTTTCTTTACTCTTTACATTGCATAAGTGATGTTTCTAACAAAGGGAGAACAATGGCCGGATTCTGGTTCGGTATTTAGCAACGTGACATTCATTGTTGACTAAAAATAGCACTTTTAAAGTTCCGTACACGAAGTGGCTTTGTGCCATGTCTTGTTTACACACACACACACACACACACATATATATGGTAAGTTATAAAATGTATATGGCGATTAAGCTACACTGAATATTCCGCTGTATGATTCGTCACAAACTTGATACCAATTTATCCCCGCCTTTTTTATTCTACGCTTTTCGTATAGATTCCCGAGTTCCACAAAAAGATTCCCAAGTTCAACAAGATACACCAAAAGAAACTCGGTGGCAGAGACGTTTTGAAAATAACGTTCAAGATGAGAACAGTAGTCGGATAAACAGAAAAAAATCCTCGTCTAAAAAATTCACAAATATAGTTTTTAATGTGATTTTTTTTTTTTCTTTTTCAAAAGTGTTTATATATGTTTACTTTATATCTTATGGTTAATTGTTGAAGTGTCATAAGAAATTTTTGCTGTTAAATGAATTCGTTCCCGGTATGAGATGTCAGCTAAGATAACAATGCTTATTTCAATAACAAGCGTTTCCAGTGACAAACACGAAGAGGGTGAAATTTCTATTATTTTTGAAATTCTTACTTTTATTCAGTCTCTACACTTTTCAATCGTTTTGTTTTTTTAACTAATTTATTTTTATTTCCCTTTCTGTTTGTTTATATGTTGTTCTTGTTTTTAATTGTTGTAGATGTCAGTTTTAAGATTAGCCTTTACAAATAAAATGACATCAACATATTGTTGAATCGAATGTATTTTATGTAAACAGAAGCAGTTTAAAAAAAAATAGAAACAAATGAACGTTGCGAAAAACATGGCGAAAAAAATGATTAATAATACTGTTATGTAGCCGGTGTGTGTGCATATATACACGTCTGAATTCTCATATCGTCTAGTGGGAATCAAATCGATAGATGTTATATACAGGAGTTTGAAACGTCAATAGATATATTTCTGTTTATGAGTATATACATAACTCTCTCTCTCTCTCTCTCTCTCTCTCTCTCTATATATATATATATATATATATATATATATATATATATATATATATATATATATATATTGTGGAGATGGTAATTAATAAAAACTGAAGAAAGTGCTCAATACTGCTGTAGAGCAAATATGCGTTTTATTTTTTATTACCGTATATTTCTGTTAAGTTACATTATTTTTTCGACTACTCGGCCGTTTTTATTGGCCGTCTGTAGCGTCCTCAGACTTTTACACTTGTGGTGTCTGTAAAAGTCTGAGGACGCTACAGACTGCCAAAAACCAAACGGCCGTGTAGCCGAAACAATAATGGAACTTAACAGAAAGATACGGTAATAAAAAATAAAACGTATATATATATATATATATATATATATATACGTTTTATTTTATATATATATATATATATATATATATATATATACATACTAGCAAAAGTACCAGTCGTCAACTGGGTTCAAAAACAGCCTACAGAAAATGGACTCTGATTTATGAAAGTATGATAGGTTATGAAAGGAAGGGTTGTAAAGAGATAGCTCCGAATTTGTGAGTATCAAAACCAAAGCAAAATATGATGAAAGTAAAAATAAAATAGATAAACCCCATACTTTATTATACCATACCTGTTCACACTGAAACACTTATCACAATATTCTGTGGATCTATATTTAAAAAAAACCTTGTTAAACTTTATGACATATTTCCATTCTATGGAGGTCAGACACGAACGAACGCTCATAATTTTATTAAACAATATTTCTTCATACTGAAACATAATTATCAAAGTATACTTACGCAGATAGATATGAAAAGTCCTTATTAAAGTTTTTGCCTGTTTCGATTCTATGGAGGCCAAGCACGAACGCAGACACCACAATTTTCTCATACCGTCCCTATTTAAGTTAAAACATATGTATCAAAGTATTCTTATGTACATCCATATCAAAAAAACCCTTGTAAACGTTTTTTTTTTTTTTAATTTTTTAACAAAGAAGTTAATAAAACATGTTAAAAAACACTTTGGAAAAGAGTTTAAAAAATATTTAATTTTAAAACGGAAGCACAATATTTTATTAACTACTTATTCTTATTATAATCTCTATTTCCTATTTGCTTTTATCAAGCTTTTACATCTGGTTGAGATTACTTTATAAATATTAACTCTTCGATATTTATAATATACTTTAGCTTTGCTATCTTGGATTATTTTGGTAAACTTAACTGTAATTCTTATTTTATATATAAATTAAATTAACGACTATATGACGTCACTAAAATTTCCTTCTCTTTAACAGCGCCATCCCCCCCTCCTTTTTGAATTTCCAACATCAATTTTCCGTTTCTCTGAAATAGAACTGCGTCACACTGTGCACGTGAAACATTTTCAAATATTTTGTACTGGTATATTTTTTGGTTTCTTAATCTCATTCATCCAGAGGAAGTCTCGAAATAAAGACGAAACGTTGATGAACACATAATACGGTTTGTTCCTTTTTATTTTCTCTATTTTGTCGGAATACTATTTCCATTATTTTCATCATATATATATATATATATATATATATATATATATATATAGCGATTATGTCAACGTTCGTATAACATTTAAGAGAGTGTTCACAAGACATATAGAGATTTCAAAATATTTAAGAATATCTGAGAAGTTCCATTCAGCTGGTTCTTTATTCATCTTTTTGGACCCTCGGACCTGAAATAAAGATCTTCAATTTCTCTGTAGAAGATGACCAACACAAAAATCATCAAGAAAATATTATTTACACATTTTTATTCCGGTAGACCCTTCCTCCTCGTAGTGACCGGCATCGTTCTTATTCACATTTCCAGTCTGTTGAATTCGACTCGCCTCCTGATCGCTCGGAGAAACTCAACTTCTATTATCAACCCCCAAAACCCAACTCCACTAACTAAATTTCCACGTTTCATTTTAATGTCCACGTCATCTTAAGTGACCTCTACATCAGACTACGCCAGACTACTAGAGGTCAGACTTATTTTGAAATTGTTATTAATTTAATCGTAATAAAACCCATTTTGTTTATCCTATTTCCCTAAACGTTATCTTTCTAGTTTACATTTATATAAACACTTACCTCAACTAGAATTTAATTTCAAACATCCAATTTATCCTGGACTGGCAAGTTCATCCAGAATCGTCCGTCATTGTTTATGCGAAACATGTGTATACGAATTCATTTTCCCTGTTAATTTAACATAACTTTTTATCGGTTTCATGCTATAGAAAATTATTTAGATTGCATTTGTATCGTTTTTTATTTTTTATTTTGTTATTTCCTTTTCATAGACTTAATTTGCTGAACAAGGACTCGTCTTACGACCACCGCTGCAATCTAGCATTCTTTATTTCTCTGTGTATATTAAACAAAACAGAATTTTCACAGACAAGGTTTCTTTCCAAGAACTTTCGATCTATGGAACGCATTGGCACGGGAATGCTTTCCTAGAGATTTCAACATGGTTGTCTTCAAGTCTAATGTCAACCAATACTTGGTAATATTTCTTGTTTAATAATTCATTCCGTTCATCGTTTCTAATCCCAACGACAATCTCTTTAACCCTTATCCTCGACTAGCTTTTAACCTTGGTAAACGATTAGTTATTAGTTGATAATGCAGAATAAGTACCGTGCTACCTTCATAGATTTCCAGGCAGATTACGTGAAACGTTGGAAGTTGCCGAACGCAAATGTTTAATTGTGGTGCAGTGTATAGAGGTGTTGGATTTCTTCGGTTGTCTGAAGATGGCGGTTTCAATCCTACCCAAGACAGGCCAGAGGTTTAGTTGAGTAAAACGTTGTGAGACAACAACAACAACTATGGAAGGCAGTAATTACTGGGGATACAATTACGAGACTCAGCATTTCACGTCGGGGTTAAACACCTGAAGAAGGCTGGGGGATGAGTGAAACAACAACAATGATGAAGATGGGGATAACAGTTCGCAAATAAATAAATATTCAAATTACTCATCTCAAAGGATTTCAATAAAAATAATATGTAAAATATTATTATATCTTATTACGAAGATAATTATATGAAAAACGTAACTGAAAAGTAAAAATAATTTTTTTGTTTTGTTTTGTTGGTCCGAAGTAAATACAATAAATAATTATTGGACCATTTTTTACAAAACTTTAAGAGAGTTAAAATTACAAAAAAAAAAAAAAAAACTCATTGTAAAGTAAGTGCCATGGATAAAACTGTATAGCAAACAAGGTATAGCAAACAAAAGTGTTTTATTTTAATTTTGTATTTTTTTTCTTTTTATGATTTTATGTGCTTTTTGTTCAAATAAAAATAAATAATGATATAAAACCGATGTTTTCTTAATGTTTTCTTAATGAGTTTTTGTATGATTTTTTTCCGCTTTGGCCAGTGTGATTTCATAGGCTCAGAATTTGAGCACCTTCCGGCGTGTTACGTAAACTTCCTGGAGAATTCCGACGATAATACGATCATTATTTTGTGTAAGTACAGCCATTAGTTTTTTTTATAGGTATAAGTATACCCATTAGTATTTTTAAATTACCATGTGATATTTGAAAGAATACAATTTTTAAAACAGTAAAGCAATTGGTCAGTTCACTTGTACATGAGTAAGCATTTTTTTTAAATACCCAGCAAAAGGAAAGAATTTTTCTTAACAGTCATAGGAATTATTAATTAACCAATGATTGCTTCATATTTCATTGGATAAAATTAATAGTTTTACTCAAGCATTGCTTCCCAAAATGAAGTTCATTCATTCATACATTCAAATGATATCCTGTATGGTACAGTCATTGACGGCTCTGACTCTTCATCGCTCTCTCTCTCTCTCTCTCTCTCTATCTATCTCTCTATCTCTCTCTCTATCTCTCTCTCTCTGCATTCAGACGTTCATTGTTGTTTGTTATCATTCAAAACCACATTCACCCTGTTTCTTAAAAATGGTTAAAGTATTGCAATAGCTCTTTTTTGCAACTGTACGGAGAATAGGTAGCAGTTTATTTCAGTCTGAGCGAATAGGTTATAGGTGAAAAACATCTTTCATGTCGTTATAACCGAAGATTTTCTTACTGGGGGGTGACTGCTTATCAAAGCTCAAGGACCACCCGAGGAGAAGGGCTAATGTTAATGAGTGTCGGCAAATCCGAGATAATATCGTGATGATCAGTAATGGAGGAACTTAGGCAGGGTTTAGAATAGTAATCACATATTTCTACTTGCATGATATTGGTGTTTAAATATCAAAAAGAGGGAAAATAAAACATAATAAATTATTTTTGTTAAATTGTTTAATATTTCAGATATTCGTTAATAATATACATTCGTAAGCGTTGTTAGTCATGTTATTATAAATTTTCCTACTGTCTCTGTGTGTGACACGGTTTATCTCAGCCTACAGGAAACCCTCCCAGGTGAGTTAGTTACCGAAATGAAGCTTATGGCCAAGCGGATATTTATTGATATTTATATCCATGTCTGGTGTATGGAAATGCAAAAAAAAAAAAGCCAAAAATAACGATTTACTATGCAACGTTTTATTTATTGGATATTTTTCCGGCATTCACTGGAATTTATCTCCCTTAGTAAGTTCGATTTACTGTGTGTGTGATGCGCATATCTCATCCTACAGGCAACCTACCCAGACTAGTTAGGTACCGAAATAAAGCTTATGACCCAGCGGATGTTTTAGTGATATTTATAACCCGGTTTGGTGTATGGAAATGCGAAACAAAAAAAAATGAAAAAAAAAATGAAAAAAAACATAACGATTCTATTTACTGGATATTTTACGTTCTATTTACTGGATATTTTTCCGGTATTCACCGGAAGTTATTATCTCACTTAGTAAGTTCGATTTACTGTGTGTGTAACACGGTTTATCTCAGCCTACAGGCAACCCACCCAGGCAAGTTAGGTACCGAAATGAAGATTATGACCCAGCGGATTTTTAAGTGATATTTATATTCATGTTAGGTGTATGGAAATGCAAAATAATGCAAAAAAATGCAAAAAATAATGATTTACTAAACGTTTTATTTACTGAATATTTTTCCGGTACAAGGATCCAAGTTTGCCCAGCTGGTCAAACTTGGGTTCTTGTTTATTTAAATATTCATTTTTGTGATAGGTGTGCCGCGGACATTTAAAGAGCTCGGTAGTGTGAAGCCATCTAAAAAGGTTCGGGACTACTGGTCTAGAGTCTCTCTTTACAGGTGTCTTTCAGGACAACCTAGCATGAAACTACTTTTCTCTACAAGTTTACGCTGAGTAAATATTCCAAATCACATAGTATTTACAGCGCAAATAAGATCTACTCTGTATGGCTGATCAACACTGGCTTTTACAAGGAACGGTGTACCTTATACAAGTGATGTTCCCTCAAGTAATGTCACGAAGCTGGATATTCAAACCAGACAAAGTGCATTTTGGTCATGAAATGCAGTAAGAGCAAGAGAACATAAGAACGGTGTACTATAACTATGATGCATAAGGGAGGGGGAAATTATGTTTTCAACGTCTTTATTAACTTAGTGTTTGAGAGATAAAGAATAACTTTAATGGACTATTCGAACATCTACGTGTCTCATAAAGATCGAGTATTAACCCCAGGAAAGGCCCCCTTGATTTTTTAAACTAATTAAAGCAAATGAATTATTTGTAGTAAAAACCGACATACCTAGAAAATGTTGTCAAAAAGAAAAAAATATAACAAATAAATGTTAGCAAAGCCAAGATAAGTTACTCTTCTACTTATCTGGAATTTTTGTTTGTTTGTTTTACTCCCTTTAAAACGTGTAATCGGTTCAAAAAACATACAGTTTTATATGTGAACACGGTAAATGGCGGCAAGCTAACTGTCAAATACGTGAAGTCTGGAAAATGAGTTAAAACTAAAAACAAGTATGCAAAATAGTGTTAGAAACCCACTCAATGCGAATCTAAACGATGCAGAAAAAGAAAGGGTGTAATAATTAGAGTCATGTCTATCCTGGTCTGATGATGAAGATGGCAACCTTCTATCTCGTGAAACAATGGCGATCTGCAGCTAGTCTGGTCCATTGCAGCCTTTTCTGTGGCTATAAAGTCAAGGCTTGAGTAGCCTCTGATAAGGACACAGATTAGCTCAGTTACTAGGGTCTCCCTTTCAGTATAGCAAACAAAGTCCGGCGAAAAGGAAATCCAGCACGGCTGCAGGAGTTGCTAGAAAGGTGTTGCAGTGTTTCACCATCCGCATCGGGGTTCTAAACCAGATTTTTTTTAGGGTTTCCTCCCTTAGCTTTTGTCTTTCCTAACAGAGCCACAAGGCAGTGGATGTATTTGGCGTCTTGGTCTATATCTTTGAGTTCAGTTGTCAAATTGTAGAAGTGACTATTTTTATTATTCTGGTAATTGTCGAAGAAAAGGCCTAGAATCACTTCGCCAAAAAAACACAAAATCTTTAAAGTTTTTGTAAATGTGTATCGACATCATAAAACAACTGAATGCAGAGAAAGATATACTATAATGAAAGAAAGAAGAAATATAAGAGCGGAATAAAGAAAATATTGAAGCAAAGAAAATAATGAACGGAAATAACTCAAGGAATAAAGAAACAGCGAAAATAAATATAACGAAAGAAATGAAAACAAAGAACACGATAAAAGGAAATAATAACAATGAAGAACATAAGGTGTAACGTAGTACACACGTTTGCACACGTTTTAACTAGCACGGACCTAACACATTGTCGGCTCCATCGCAAGGTACAACGATAATGAATGACTTGCCTATTTTCTCGTTAAAACAACGACATTTATTTCCAGATACTTTCCCGAATAAAACTTGATCCATGTCTCTCTAATGTGATCATTATCCTCGTTCTGTGCACAGATTCTTCTTTTTATAATATTTTCCTTTTTCTTTGCCATGACGCCACTTCGCGCACGGCTCGGTCATTTGCATACAGCTGCCATACGCGTGTCCGCGCTCTGTTACAAAAAATACGAAAGTAACATAACATAAAGTTATAACAGAAAGCAAATAATGATGAAATAAGATTCCCAAGATCGACCAGATGCATCTAAAGAAAACAGGATCAGTGTTGTGTAGGTGTCTGGTGATGCCAGGGCAGTGAGTTGAGTCACTGCCTGCATTGCATGCTATAAAGACTAACGTAGGAATTGTAGTGCTAAGAAATATTACGGAAAAGAGAGATAGTTTGAATATGATTGGGTATCCCCCGAAAACAACAACAAAAAAAGAAATGTTTGCCCGTAGCCACCTCTTTGTCATTTCGTCTCTCCGTAGCCTCCTCCTACGCCGCTGCTCGCCCATAGATCAGATATTACATCGAGTGAAGCGTTTTGAAAATAACAATTAACATGGGAATAGTAGTCCGAATAATGCAAACAATACAAATTATCAACCATCTTATAAAACATCTGATACAACAAGAAATGAAAATTACAAAAACAAGAGAAAGAAAGAAAAGAGAATATATGGTTAAAAAATTTAGGAGTTTTCTGGTCCTTTTTGTGGCTGGTTGCTCAAATGAGCAAGATTAAATTGGAAGTCAGGGGGAGTGGGCGAGTCTTGCAGTGTTAGAGAATTGACAATAAGTTATCTTAGAGGACATAAATATAATGAACACTTATATTAAGAAGCTAAAAAAGTAAAATATATATAAAAGAAAAACATAAATACGAGAATAAATTGCTAACAATTGAAAAAAAAAAATGGCGTTTCACAACCCCATCCATCTCTGACTTAACAAGATAGCTGTCATCGCTCTCCTCTGCGGTCTTTTTTTCCTTACCCTATCCTCTCCAGCAAACCAAATCCAGCATTCGAGGAATATATATATATATATATATATATATATATATATATATATATATATATATATATATATATATATATATATATGTGTGTGTGTGTGTGTGTGTGTGTGTGTGTGTGTGTGTGTGTGTGTGTGTGTTTAAAAAATAAATTGGATAAAATGGAAATGAAAGAAAAGCCTGTATTATCAGAATGGGTAAATAAACAAGTACTTCGGGCTCGTTTTTTTTTTTTTCAGGACGACAAAGATAAAAAAAAAATAAAAAGGAATTAAAAAAAAAGAATAACAAAATAAACCAAAATAAAAAAATCTCTTTCAATAAATAAAAATGAAAATAAAGCAACCTAAATATAATTTTGAAGACACGAAACAAAAGCAAAATAACGATAGAAACAAGTCTAAATTATGATTTATGAATGAAA
>NC_136497.1:83753115-83785615 GCF_053919585.1 Euprymna scolopes | reverse complement strand
CAACAGGGTTAGAATATTCTCGTTTCGTAAGCCGAAACCAAGTAGAATTTTCAAATTATTTCTATTTTTTTCGCCTGTAGTGAGGCAAGGACTTATACCTTACAGAAGACTGCTATTAAGAAATCACCACTTTTATCCGTTGCGCCGCATGCTCATGCTGGAACTTTCAAGATGTAGTCCGGATAAGTAAATAATACACATTATCAAACAAATAAATGACAAAAGATGTTGACCATGTTACCGTTTATTTCCTTCAGTATATTAACATGCACAATTTTTGACAACACCTGCTTCGTAACGCAAACTCATTCGTGTAATTATTATGTCAATTCTTGACTTTATTCCGTCTTATCAGAAAATCATATTTCCAAAATAGTCAGAGGAAAAACCACTTATCTATTAAAAAAATAATAATAATTAAATGCATATGGACATGATTACGAAATCCAAAAACTGAGAGAGAAGTTGTAATTATTTGTATTATTATTCATCGAACTACGGTTCTCATCTCAAGTGTGATTTTCACAAGGTTTCGGTCGATGTAACGTTCTTCAGGTATATCCTGTCGAACTCGGGAATGTTTCTGTCGAATTCGGGAATTTGAACGGAGTTTCGAGCAAAACCCTTTATTTACTTCACGGGGGTAGCGTGCTTTTGTTCCGTCAGCCATTACCACCCGGCTTAACATTGAAACTACCAGTCCCGAGTTCGATAAGATACCCCTGAAAAAGATCGGAAGTTACATCGACCGAAACTTTGTGAAAATCACACCCAAGATGAGAATAGTAGTCCGATGAAAAATAATACAAATAACCAATCCTCACCTCAAAAATTCAGAAACGTCATTTTTTATTCATTTTGTTATGCCATTTTTGAAATCAAACTATTATTTGTTCTTTTTATTTGTGGTTATCTCTACATATTTTTGTTTCTCTTTTACTTTTCTTCTACTGTGTCTTTCATTTTCTTTCTTTTTCATTTCTTTGCTTTTTTATAATTTTGTAGTCGTTTTTCTTTTTCCTTTTCTTTTTTCTTCTATTAAACATTGAACCTTTTATTTTAACCACATCCATTTTTATTTTTCGTACGCGTTTCCTTAACTGCTACTTCTATCCGCGATGTCCTCCATTTTCCTAGCTGTAATTATATTACCTCGTTTTTTCTGGCAGTCTAAATGTTAAATTATGTTTTCCATTTTCTGCCTTTCTCTACTTTTCAGGCAAGCTGTTTGCCTCTACACCGAACCACAAACTCTAAAATCCATGTTTTTCATCTCTTTTATACTACTTACTGTCGAACCCCATTTCCGAACCGTTTCTACTTTATCGTTTACCTTATTTCCCAACCCTTTCTACATTTTTGCCTACCTTATTTTTTGACACTTTTACTTTTTTCCTATTTCCCGAAACTTTCTAAACTTTTACTTACCCCATTTCCCGGCCCTCTCTAATTTGTGCCGACAATATTTCTCCACCTTTTATATTTCTTTATGCCCATCTACCCTATTCTTCAATCATTTCTAATTTAGACGTACCCTATTCCTCAACTCCATATAAATTGTGCGTACTCTATTTCAGAACACTTCCTTTTTTTTTGTACCTATTCTATTTATAAATCTTTTCTATTCCATTTTCAAATCTTTTTTAATTTATATTTACCCTATTACTAAACCCTTTATAATTTGTACCTAGCTTATTTCCGATCTTTTTTTTTTTCATTTTCATCTGCCCTTTATTTTCAACTCTTTGTACTCACCTTTGTTTTTCAACCTCTTTATAATTTGTGACGACCATATTACCCAATACTTTCTCATTTGTATCTACATTATCTTTCAACTTTATCTAATGCGTATCTTAATTTCCAAGGCTTTCTTATTTCTACCTACCCTATTTCCCAATCCTTGCTAATTCATAATATCCCCTTTTCCAACGCGTTCTCATTTGTACCTACCTCATTTCCGAAACTTTTTTTTTTATTCATAGCTACCAAAGTCACAACTCCTCTCTCATTTGTACCTACGTTTTTTACGAACTCTTTCTTATTTTCATCAACTCTATTTCCAAAGACTTTCTAATTTGTGCCGACTTATTCCCCAGTACTTTTTAATTTGTACCTACCCTGTTTTACAAGTACTTTAATGGAATTTGTTCTGGCAAACTCGTGACATTTATGTCTCCTCAATGTAAATACCCCCGACTAACCTGACAAGCAGCAAAATTTCACCCTTTCATTGTAGAGGTCCTTAGATGCCGGAAAGAGCCTGTTCTACTAGTTTCGTCTTTTGAACTGCTAGAATTTTGAATCGGTTACCTGTTTCCTGTTAACCTGACTGTACTTGAAATATACTTGAAATATAATGCGAATAGGCATCTCGTCTCTCAAATTCTTACACAGTGCTACTATAGATATGGTCTCAAATATTAGCTCGTTATGTCTAGGCGCCAATATGCTTTGTTTGGGATGAATAAGGTTTAAATGATTAATTTACAAACAAATCTTATACACAGCATATTGTGCAATTTCGGTATAAAATAATACAACGACGGTTGACGTGTAATATTACACTATCCCACCAAATAAGCACCCTACATTATTTTGTATTCGTTTATGCCATAAGTTTATTTCTATTTTGTTTTATCTTTTGTTTTTTTTACTCAATGTTCCCCCCAAACAAGGCACAACGCCAATTTGATATAGGGGGGCTGTTAACGGGAACATAAGTTGCAGGGATATTATGAAGGGAGATGAGCAGCAAGATGTCTGTTCACATTACACTGGAACTTCTGCATGTCAGTACAGTTGGGAAAGAAGGGAGTTCCAAAGTCTAACAGTTCTAGGGAAGAAACTATTGTAGTAGAAGGCTTTCTTATACCTAGGGATCTCTACTGTGTTAGGGTGGAATAAAATAATCATTTATCAAGACCCAAAACCTAATCGTGGATAAAGGTTAATGAGATTCATATATTATCAGTTGAGTGAAGAACATTATGAGAGGATTGAAAATGGTAAATGAAACGAACAAAGTTTGATTATATGCCAAAGTGGATGGGTTGAATCGGCTTCATGGGAATATCAAATTTACAAGCGGACCCCAGTCGCTTGTATAGCTCCATCAGGGGAGACTACAACGTTCCATTTTTGCAATTCTTGCAGTTCTCTCACAGACGTGTTGACGTCACTTTCATTATGCCGACGGTTTATGACACGTATTTATTGACATTAGATTTGAAGACAAATATATTGTGGTCTGCAAGGAAGTAGTCGGCTAGCAATGTGTTTCTACAGATAGTTGTATATTTCGAATATTTTTCTTTAGATCTAGTAGACATACTTCCAGCCCTCTTTCCTTTCTGGAAGACCAGAAGAAGGTAACATAGCGCGAATGCGCGTTTGTAAATGCATGCGAAAGAAAAAAAAACTAGAAAAAAAAAGAGAACGATTACGTGAGAGACGTGGATAACGTTCGTAATAAAGTGCGAGGCGCGAAGAACGCTCAAGAAGACAATACGTCACAGCGGTTAGGAGAGAACGAGGAAGTAAATATTGTTGCTACGAAGAACAAACAAGTTGGAGTTATTTCCTATTCTTTGTCTTGGTCTCCTTTTCGACTGAAACTGGACACGACATGTGTTGGTTCCCGGACAACATTGCAAGAACATCTGAGTCAAGTTTGAAATAAACGGTGTCCAGTCAGATTCAGTTTCTGATATTAGATTTCAGTAGTTAAATTTCCGCCAAGAATTTTAATTTACCAAATTTATGAATTTATTTATTAATTAATTTATTAAATTATGAGGTGAAAATATAAAATAGTTAACAAAGCCTTCTCTCTATGTAAAGGATGATTTTGTAAATAATAACATTATTATTTCAGTGCGATCAGTAAATTGCAAAAGATTATTTGGAAAGCCGTTCTTAACATGAAGACGTGAAGAGCTTTGCCAAATATTCTGTACTCTCACCTAAAAATTAAATAAACACATAAATAAATGAAAATTAGTACAAAATTTGTCAAATCACAAGAATAGGTGATCTAAAACAGGAAGTGGTTAATATCAGGAATCAAATCTGATCGGACACCGTTTACTGCGGAATTTGAGTCGGACGTTCTTCTGGATTGCCTTCTCTCTTCTTCCACTTTTTTATTTTTATTATCTTGAATTTTGAACCTTTTTTTATTTTTAATCAATGTTATTTGCGCCTTAATTGGGAGCCATTTTTGTTTCTACTCAGCCAACCTCCGCCTCAAACTTCCGCCCCCTAGCTAGCTTCATTAATTTTATTTCTATATCATTTTTAGTCCTTTTTTTTTTCTTTTTAAGAACCCTTAAGATCTACACCTTTCTTTGATTGTTTATTGTTTAGGTGTTTTTTTAAACGATTTGCGTAGATGGTGCCATTGAGAAAAGACTTGAAAACAGCTAATGGCGACCGAGAACATTGTTAACAGAATAAGTGTCGAAAGAAGGAGATAAAGAAACGATTCTCGTTTTTTTTTTTTTTTTGTCTATTTTTTTAAATATTTTTTTGCTCTTTACACTTGTTTCGATCTGCGTTATTTCTGATTTTATACGTGCCCAACCTTAATCCCATTTCCGTGTTTATACGTTTTCCAGCCTTTATTTTTGCATTTTTGAAATCATTTTTTTTAAAGTCTTTTATATTCAATTTATTCACTTTGCATGTTATATATTATTTTACAATAACTGTTTATTTAACATTATTTTTATGTCGATTTTTTCTTGTTTTCGATTTATTTATTTTTAATTGTTTTGTTTGTATAGCATTTGTCTGCGTTTTATTCAATTGAACTGAAGTCCCGTCTGTCCTCGGGGCTATCATCTTCAATCTTCGGTGAAGAAGCCGATAGAGGAAAAAAGACATAAAATCTAAAAAATAGAATTAAATATGACGGATTTAGAAAATGGATAAAATAAAAGGTTTGGGAGATGGGTGGGGTGGAGTGATAGAGTGGTGGGGAATGAGAGAAGAAGAGTAAATATGATGGAAAGGAAAAACTGACAGTATCATAAAAAGGGAAAATGGGTAACTAATAAGAGAGAAAGAAAGTATGTATAAAGTGAGGGGTAGAGTGGGGATGATAAGAAACAAAGGGAAAGGGATGGAGAGAGAAAGAGTAAACATAATGTAAAGAAAAACGAGAGATAGAGAGTGTGAAACGGGTAGAGAAAGAAAAGAAAGGAAAAGGAGAGTAACGTAGAACTAACAAGAAAATGAGTGTGAAATATAAAGTTAAAAAGAGTGGATAGATAGATAGTAGGATGGATGGAGATAGATAGATAGATAGATAGATAGTAAGTGGGGGTAGAAGAGAGAGAGAGAGAGAGAGAGAGAGAGAGAGAGAGAGATCAAATATAAACTAAATAAGAAGAAATAAAAAAGAAAGGGAGATAGGTCGGATGAACTGGAAAACCAAAATGATCGGAGGGATTGGAAAATATCCTGTGGTGGAGCACGAAAGATAGAAAGAGAGAGATAGATAGATAGAGATAGAGAGAGAGAGAGAGAAAGAGAGGGGGGAAGGTAAACATGATGGAAAAGGGAAAATAATGAAACATCAGGAGAGTAGATATAATGAAACGGAAAGAGAGGGAAATACTGATAAGAAAGAGAAATGGGGATAGAGAGTGTAAACCGTGTAAGAAAAGAAGAAAAGAGGTAAAACTAGTACTAACAAGAATTTGCTTGTGAAATATGAACGTAAAAGAAAGTGAACAAATATATATATATATATATATATATATATATATATATATATATATATATATATATATATAAAGAGAGAGAGAGAAAGAGAACGAGCAAATACGAATAAAATGAGAAAAAATAAAAAAAGAAAGGGAAAGTAAGCAAATACAAGAAAGAGAGTAGATATGATGAAAAGAAAAAGGATGATAAACAGAAAGAGTTAGAGATGGAGAAAAGAAAGAAATAGAAAAGGAAAAAGAGGGTAGGCTAGAAATATGAAGGTAAAAGAGAGTGAATAGATAGATAGATAGAGACGAGGAGAGAGAATAAGCCAGTATGAATTATACAAAAAGAAATTTACAAAATGAGGGAGAAAAGGAGAAAACGGAAAGGGATAAAGGAATCGTAGATGAGGAGTATGAAGAAGGTAGAACGAAAGGAAATGAATTAACGATAGAGACGCGAAAGAGAGGGGGCAAAATAGAAAGGAAAAATGGGATTAACGCGAAAAAAGTTAAGGAATACGAAATAAAGAAAAAAATAAAGGAAAGGTGGAAAAAATTAAATAATAAGATAGAAACGACAAAAAGGATAACAAGAGTGAGAGGGATAAAAAGAAGAGGGGAACATATGAAGACCAAAAAAAAATGAATGAAGAAAAAAATGGCGGAAATGTGGAAAAGACAAGGCAAATATTTCAAGGAAAGAAAAAGCAAAAATGTGCATGACTGTTTTGTTTTGTTTGTTTCTATTTATCTTTCGGTTTCACGCGCATTTTTAATACCAACTTTTTTCTATTCTTTTTGCTATTATTTTTTTTTTTAAATCTGTTTCACTTTGTTTCATATTTTAATATCTGCTTTTATATCCATTTCCCTTTTTTTCTGCAAAAGAAGACATGAGCTGGCGTTAATGGCGGAGAAAATTGCTGATAATGAAAGAAAGGAGGGGACAGAAGCAGATAAAGAAGAAGAAAAAGAAGAAGGATGAGAATGAGAATTAAAAAAAATGGGTGAAAACAATTGAAAGAAGAAGAAGAAGAAGAAGAAGAAGAAGAAGAAGAAGAAATGGAAGAAGATCGATCAGACGAAAAAGGCGGAGGGGAAGAGTACTGAGAAGAAGAAGAAGAAGAAGGGGATCGATGAAAAGACGAAAAAGAAAGAGGGGAAAAGAGAAGAATAAGAAGAAGAAGAAGAAGAAGAAGAAGAAGGAGAAATGGAGGAGGATCGATCAGACGAAAAAGATAGAGGGGAAGAGTACTGAGAAGAAGAAGAAGATAGAAGAGGATCGATGAAAAGACGAAAAAGAAAGAGGGGAAAAGAGAAGAAGAAGAAGAAGAAGAAGAAGAAGAAGAAGAAGATTGAAAACGAAGTGGAAGAGGATTGAGAAAAAAAGAGAGAGAAATAGATAAAGAAGTTAACGAAATAGAAATGAAGTAAGGAAACAAGAAGCAAAAAGGAAGACATTTAAATTAGTTATCAATCAAAAAATAAAATACATGAAAATAAAACGGATAAGAGCAAGAAGCGAGAAGAACATGACGTCAAAACGAAAGTGAGTGAAATGATGGGTGTATGAGCGTTTAAAGTGATGAGTGAAATTATGAAGAATATAAAATAAATCCAAAAAGTAGATTGGGTTGGGGCGATATGGAAGGGGAGAAAATGGAAATTCAAGAGGTTCGAATTGATATCTTTAAGTGACATTGTTCATGTTGGATACCCAATAAAAAAAAGACTAAAGGGCAAATTTCTGTTGGTTGGCAAAGGGTTGGTTTGTGTTACAATGGGATGGGGAGGGAGGAAGAGAACGTTCAAAAGACAGAGGAAATCGGTGATGAGAATTTGAGGGCAGAGGTCGGATATTTAGAGAGGGAATGGAAAGGGGAGAGCAAATTGAACAAAATTTAAAACACTCCTAATGAGATAAAGACAGATAAATAATAATAATAATAATGATAATAATAATAATAATAATAATAATGATAATAATAATAATAATGGTAATAATAATAATGATAATAATAATAATGGTAATAATAATAATGATAATAATGATAATGATAATAATAATAATGATAATGGTAATGATAATAATAATAATGATAATAATAATGATAATTATAATGATAATGATAATAATAATAATAATAATAATAATAATAATAATAATAATAATAATAATAATAAAGAAGAAAAAGGAAGAAATTAAATAGTGTGGATGAAAAAAACAAGGAATATAGATAAACAAAGATGCAGATAAGGAAATTGGAAGCCAAGAAAGGAAGAGAATAAAAAAAGAAAGAGAATGGTAGATAAGCGTTATGGAAAACGAAGTAAATATAAAAAAAAACTAAAGAAGTACAGGGTGAAACGATAAACTGTCGCCTTAAAAAAAGACGACATGATTCCATTTCCGTTTGATGGAAACCGATTTTCTTTTTTGTTCAAATCCCAAGAGCGATAGGAGCCTTTTATCAAGTCTGAAAGTGACAGAATACTCAACGGAGGAAATAGGAGATGCGCCACAGTACAACTCATGCTCTTTACTGATCCAATTATGACATCAGGACTATTTCCAGCACCCTCAAAAATCCATCGCTGAATGCCACGAATAACAGGGACGTTCACAGGTTGACGAAAATAAAGTTTCAGGCCACGGTTATGGTCCTTGGTGTGGTTTCAAGTGAGGGTCACATTATGCCACCTCACATCTTCGAAGTCGGCTTGAAAGTCAACATAACGAGTACCTGGATGTGACGAAGAGTGTGGTGATTCCCTGGTGCAATCAGGTTGCCGCTGACAGACCCTGTGTGTGACAGCAGGACTCTGCGTCGGCTCACAAGTTCGAAGAGACTCAGGCTTGGCTTCAGAAGAAGTGCTATGACAGTGCTTTTCACTCACTGCTCCCTCCTAACCTAACCTGAAACCGCCGGACTACTTCGTTTGGTCATACATCAGGAACATTACCAACATGACCTCGTACTATACCAAAGTCAGCCTGGTCGTCGTTATCGGCCGAGTATTTGCTGAGCTTTCGCCGGCGCTTGCGGAAAACCCATGCTTTCAGTTCCGGACCCCTATCGAGGCGGTCATTGAGGCTCAAGCCAGCTACATTGACAGATGTTAGCTCTACTATATAATCAAATTACATAAATTGTTTGTTTGTTTGTTTTTCAATAAAAGTTTTAAAATAATGCTTTAGTGTTTTCTTTATCGATATAATCTCATCGTTCCACCCGGTAGAGATATGTGGAGAATGAGGGATAGAGACAGAGAGGGATGGTAGAGAAGGAAAAGGTAAAAGTAAAATTAAGCAAAAAAGAGGAAAAAGTAGAAAACGGGAAAGAGGAAGAGAAAGAGAAGGGGAATAAGTCATCAAAGGAAATAGTCCGAATACACAAGAGAGATTAAAGGTTAAAAAGAAAGAAAAAAAAGAAAAGGGGAAAAATAACAATAAGAGAAGTAGATAGAGAAGGTGAGAAAGAAAGAGAAGTAAAAACACTAAAAAGTAAAAGGAAAGAAAGCATCAAATCAAAAAGAAAAAAATACGGAAAGAAAAGTAAAATAAAAAAAGGAGAAGAAAAATGAAAAATAAAACGAGAAGGAGAACAAAAAACAACAAAAAAAAAAGTTAAGAATAAAAAAGCAAAAGGAGAAACACTGGAGAGAATGAGAAATTAAACAAAATGCGAGAAGCAGAAAGAGAGAGAAGAAGAATTTTAAAAGAAAAGAATACGTAAGATTGGATATAAACCAACAGACCGCACTGCGTTGTCTGATCGTAAAATATGCTTAAATATAATATTTAAATTTATGCAGATATCGTATTTATTATTATAGAGTAATTTTTTTTTATCGAGTATTATATATTACTAGCAGTTCCGCCCGGCTTTGCTCGGGCCCTATTCATGTACTGTTCATAACTTTATATGCATATGTATACATTAAAAAGTGTGAATATGTACGGCAATTCCTTTCTATGTAATAGACTTCCTTAACTATCATAGAAAAAAGATGGTAGAGACCGCAGACGTCAAATTTTTTTTAACTTTGACCTCAATTTTGACCACTTAACATTTAGTGTTTTAGGCTCAAATTAAATTAAAATGTTTGACCCATGTCCAAGTAATCTACATTTTACAATTTCAAGTGTTTAGACACTTAATTGGCGGAGGAGTTCAGTAGAGTCTGACAAGGTCAACTCTTTAAACTTTGACCCCTTGCCAGCCAAATTTTCGCCCCAAAACTAGTTAAAAATGTTGATGCCTGTCTGAATACCCCTTTATGTAAAATTTCAAATGTTTAGACCAAAAGTTTACTTAATAGTTTGCTAGAGACCGCAAAGGTAAAATCTTTTGAACTTTGACGCTTTGACAGCCAACTTTTCAGAAAAAAAATGATTCATAAGCGAAATACACTTCATGTAAAATTTCAAATGTTTAGACAAAAATTGACTGAGTACTTTGGTAGAGACCGCAGAGGTCAATTTTTTTTTTAAAACATTGACCCTAATTATGCTCTCTTAACATTTATTGTTTTGGGCTCAAATCATATTATAAAGTTAGATCCATGTCCAAGTAACCTATATCTAAAATTTCAAGAGCCAAGAGTGTTTAGAGCCAAAATTGGTGGAGAAGTTCTCAAAGGTCAAGTCGTTAAACTTTGACCCCTTAACAGCCAAAATTTCTGGTGGAAAACCAATCAAAAACATTTTCCCAAATCTCAAAAGCCCTTAGGCCAAATCTCGAATCTGTAGACTGAAAATTAACAGAGCTCTTTTGTAGGGAAGTGTACACACACACACACACACACACACACACACACAATTTCACTTCTATAGATATACTAGCATGGGTGTCCGGCGTTGTCCGGGTGTTTGGATGTGTATCTTGTGCAAAAAAAAAAGTGGTAGTAGGAAGGCAGGCTCGAACCCGTAGCGCAAAGGCGGAAAAGAACGGGGTAAAACATAACGTTTATGCTGTTACGACCACCATCAAACCGGAAGCTATATTTTTTTAAATTAAGGCTAGACAATCCAAAGGAAAGGATAACTTTCAAAAATATCGGCGAAAACAGTGCCCCCCCCCTGTAGAAAAGTGCCTAGTTGAAGGGGAAGATATTAATGTTTGTAGCCAATTTTTCTATATTTTACGATGGAACTTTAAAACCATACTGATCTTGGTAAAATCCGCCGCCTCTATTGAAAGTTTAAGGCAGACATGCAAACAGACATACATACATACATACATACATACATTTATATATTGGCAACTAAAAGTTTTCGACCCAAACAGATGAAAAAGCTTGCCCTATCTCTGAATACCCTTTATGTAAAATTTCAAATATTTAGACCAGAATTGTCGGAGTAATTTGGAAGGGACCACAGAGGTCAATTTCTTTTAACTTTGACTCCTATTATGACCCCTTACAATTTACTGTTTTGGGCTCAAATTGAGTTATTAACTTAGATCCATGTCCAAGGAACCTTTATCTAAAATTTCAAGTGCGTAGACCCAAAATTGTCGGAGGAATTTGGTAGAGTTCTCAAAGGTCAAAGCGTTTAATTTTGGCCCCTTAATCGCGAAATTTCTGGCCAAAAACCGATCACATAGATTTTCCCAAACCTCAGTACCTTGTATATCAAATTTCGAGTATGTAGACTAAAAATTGATAGAGCTATTGCGTAGGGAAATGTACAGATACACAGATACACGGACACGTTCACTTTTATAGATATATAGATAGATAGTGTACCCAATATATAATAGTGATTTCAATTTTTTTAAAATGGGTTCCATCAGCTAGAATCGACACAAATCATGTAGCGCACCAGCCTTGGTCGTTAACATATACGCCATCGTCAATTGTATGGGTAATAATTATAAATGAATCACGTTAACGTATAAATGTATATATTTGCGCATGCGTACATATAAAAAAATTAGCCGACTTACACCTGCAATGTTCCAATTTTTTCAATGACCCATTAACGGCTATTTTACCGACTAAAATAAAAAAAAAAAACAGAAAAAAGATTTCACAAATATGCAATTAAGTGACCCACTCCGAACCGCTGTACAACCATGCGCGTCGGAGTAGATTCAGTTTGAAAAAATGGAAACGGACAAACATTAATAGTAAATTTTATATATACACATAAGAAATATGAGTGTTTCTCGCGCTAACATTGATGTTAAAAGCCTACTTTTATATTTCAAAATTATTAAAACGAACTTCCTTATATAATCAGTCATGGATATATGAGCGATGTCATAAAGGTTAACTAATTTGCATAAGCCTTGCAAAAGTGAACTTTCATTAATTAATTATTCATTTTTTATGGTTTGTTATTGGATTATTGGTGTAATTTTACTATAACACTCAATTCTATTATGCATATTTTCTATATAGTGCATACTTGCTTAGCATTTTTTGACGAAAATGGTCTAACACACACACACACACACGCGCACGCACACACACACATGTCTATATATATATATATATATATATATATATATATATATATATATATATATATATGTAACAAGTATATATATATGTGACTCCAAGTTTACGACTGATTGCTCAAAACAACGGAGTACTACAATACGGCTGACTGGGATGCCATCACAGATCACATCAGAGATGCCACATGTTGAAATATCTTTTCCTCTTCCTGCGCACCAGTAAGCACATGAGACCACTGAATGGTTCCAAGCAGCAAGTGAAGCACATGGTCTCACTTGGAAGTTCGATAGCAAACGCACTCTCTCCAAGGGTTTACTTCTACTTGCGCAACTGCCATTGCTCTAAGGCAGCATGCATACTGTAGATTTATCCGGCATAAGTCCAGTATAAATAGACAAAAGTTTATAAAAGCTAGAAGTGATTGTAATAAATAAATAGTCGCAGCTTAGAGAGAATATATATATACTCAACCAGAAAACATATTGATGCGCAGAAATTATGACCTCAATATTTCTGGAAAATCTATAATAATGTAGTAAATAATGGGCAATCAACAATTCCTGCATTTTCCAACAATGCTGAAGTTGTTTGCACGGCATTCAAGAAAGATAATCGGATTGCCTGTCGGTTTGCTTCCAACTGTATTTTAGACCCAGCAAACCACTCCCGTCCCAGATTTTCCTTGAAATCGCACTAGATTATCTGAAAATCACTCATTCTATAGTACTTGATATCATTAAAAAAAAACTAGACACCTCCGAAGCATGTGGACCTGATTTCATCCCGGCTGAACTATTAAAACAATGCTCCGCTTAGTTTGCCCTAGTCGTCTCCAAACTTTTCAACACATTCCTTAACCAATCTTGCTTTCCTGGCTGCTGGGAATATGTTTCGTTGATACCAATTCACAAGAATTTCGGCGAAAGAACCGACCCTTTAAATTGTCGGCCCATTAGCCTCCTCCCTCTTTTCGCCAAAATCATTGAGTCCATAATTAATTAAGCTTTAGTCCACCTACTCATTGTTGCTAAACTTCTGTCCGACCAACAGTATGGATTAAACAAGTCCATTCTACTGCAGATATCCTAACTGTAACCTTTGAATGTATATACCATGCACTGGATAAGGCAAAGACAGCTAGGACAGTAGGTCTTTGACAGGGTATGGCGTGATGGTCTTCTTAGGAAAACCAGATCATATGGTATTACGGGACGAATACTTTACATAAAAGAAAAATCCAGGTTGTCCTCGATGGTCATACGTCAAAACAATATTATATAAATGTGGGTGGGCCTCAGGGGTCGATCCTTGGAATTTATTATTCCTAATATTCATAAATGACCTCTCTGATAAAATTTTCTCTGGGTATATTTGTCGACACAACGCTCTAAAACAGACACGCGGAGAAGACGAATGAACACATATCAAAGGCAATAGCAGAAACCCTAGATGAAGATCTCTAATCTGTAATGGAATATGGACAAAAATGGATGGTCATATTCAATGCTAAACAGAATAAGCTTCTTTCCTCTAGTTATTATAAGAAACCTTCTCAACAACTAATAGCTATGGTTAATGATACATTACCTGAAAGTACTTTGTTCAAACCCCCCCCGTTTAACATTCACAGAGAACATGAATTGGAACAGATTGAGGGTATTGTCAAAGCTGCTGCAAAGAAGGTGGGCTTTCTCTACCATGCTAGAAAAATTACGTACGCCTGAGAGTGTCTCGTACCTTTACAAGGCCACCATTTGTCCATGTATGGAGTATTGCTGCTATATTTGGGCTGGTGCATCTGTTACTAGTCTCTCAGCTTTGGTCAGGGTTTAAAAGAGAATCATCAACCTAATAGGTCGTACACTGTCAGCTAGGCCTCAACCCATGCCTCATCGACGAGATGTTGTACCCCTCTGCCCGTTTTACAAGTATTTTAAGTGTATGTGCTCCGACAAATTCTACCTTTGTAGCCCTCGGCGTAAATATCCCTGACAAACCTAACAAGCAGCAAAATCCCACCCCTACACATCAAAGATCCCCAGACGTTAGAAAGCGTTCTATTCTAATAGTTTCTTCCCTAGGACTGGTGGACTTGGGAATTCCCTTCCAGGTTCCTCCTTCCTTGACTGTACAAAAGTTCAAATGCAATGTAAACAAATATCTTCTTGCTCAACTTCCTACATAGTATTTCTGCAAGTTATGCGCCAGATTGTAATCCCCCACATTAAAGTTTTGGTTTACATGCAATGGGAAAAACGTGGCTAATTATCTTAAATACGTCTAAAATCAAGCACTTCTCCTTTCCTCACCAATACTCAGATCCCCACTCTGCCTCAATTGAAATAAATAGTTTTATTATTGAGGATTTTCTTTACCTTTGTAAGCTTATAGAACTGACCGTTACCTCCAAATAGAAGACTTGCATTACATCCATTACTAAGGTCGTTATAAAAAGGGTTGGATCATTCGATTGTTCCAAAAGATAAGAGTTGGATATGTCCTAAAATGGAGTAATGTTGCTACAGTCGGATTGATACTGCTCTGAGTACCCTTTCCTATTTTATAAAACCGACTTTAAAAAAATTAATGAGAAATGTCATCGTCTCACATAAAGAAACAGAAGAGAGAATTGACGGTCTTTCTCTACTATAAAGTCGATTTCATGGTATGGGCGTATGATGCAGTTCAAGATAGAAAATCAATGCAGCCATGGATTGCAAATCTCAGAGCTACAGATCTTGCACTAAAAAGAAAACCATCTTAATGGCCCCGAAGCGCTGTGTTCCTTAAACTTAACTTACATGAGCAAGGTTTCTTTCCAAGCACCACCTGTCGGTAAATGACAATACTACGAGGATGCTTCCCTTCTGACTACAACATGGTCGTTCTTAAGTCTAATAAATTGTATATCGATCTATTTATATTCCTGAAAATAACATTTTTTAATTTGGAGAAATTGTAAGTAAGACGGTCTGTGGAGTAAATGTGGTATTATGGTGACTAAGATACTTCTAGTTAAGAGGAAGATAACTATTTTCAGTTGTGCTGACCAAGGATAACTAACGACGCCCATTTTCTCTGCACTCTTGAATGGTCTTACGTCTAATGTGTTGTCAATGGATTTTTTTTTTATAATTTTTGCAAATATATACACGGTACAGCAGAAACAGCTCCAATATTTTACACTTTTAATTTTATGCTGCTGATGAATTTATGCAAGTGCCAGTGATGTTTTCATTTAGCTAATTACATGCCATTTATTTTCGGGTCCTCATATAAAGTAACATGGTTTGGACTGGTGCACATCTTGCTTTTGCTTTTATTGTAGGAATGTTTTTGCAGAATGGTAAATCTGTAACTCCAATAGAAAGAACTTTCCGAGTTTATTACAAGTTGGGAATGCATGATGCAGTCTGAAATAGAAAATAAATTCAGCCATGGATTGCAAATCTCAGAGCTACAGATCTTGCACTAAAAAGAAAACCACGTTAATGGCATCGAATCGCTTGAACGCCAAAGAGTATTCAAGCCGTGAGACTTTCTGTTACCCCGTCTCCTACATGTTAAGTTCGCAAACATGTTTTGGCCTTCGGATTGTCTGCTCGAACAATCAGAAGAATTCTACACACTGATATGCAATTCCATCCATACAAATTAATTATATCTCAGAAATTGCATGAGTGCAACTCGGAAGCTCGCATGTCAAAATTTGGTATATATTTCCGCTGAAATCTGTATTTCATAGTATAGTATCTGTTCTATTCCCGTGAATAAGAGATTCTTTCTGTATTTGGGTAATACTTTTTTAATTTTTGACACAATCCAGTGTGACACTTTTTAAGGAGCTGATTTTTACTACATTAGAATTCTCCTCGCCTGGGAAAGGAAAGTAAAAAAGAACTAGCTAAGATAACTATTTTACAAGATCGTTGTGATTAATTTGAAAAATGTAGAAGCCCCAAATGATAATGTATGGCCTCATCATGAACTGCAAACAATTAGAAAGATACTGGAGTAGAAAATCATATCAGGCAGTATAAAAAATATTTCTGTATTTTTCGGGATCAGGGGTAACTTTGATACTCACAATTAGTGAAATTTTGAAAGCAAGTTTCACTAATCCAGAACAATAAAAAAAAAATTAATCCTAAAGAATTAAACTTTTCTTAGATTAGCTGTGCTGAATTATTGGTCCCCAATGCTAATTGTAAAGCATGTACGTCCGTTTCACTGTCCGTAAGAAACTCGTCTTGAACTCCATACTGCGATTTGTTATTTGTTTTTTTTTTGTTTATTATTATTATTATTATTATTATTATTATTATTATTATTATTATTATTATTATTATTATTATTATTATTTTCGTGAGTCGCCATAACTTGAATGGATATTTAATAGGTTTTCAAATTGTCAATGATCAACACACGCCAATTAAAACTATGGTAGTCTGAAATATGAACGTTTCAAAGTAAATAATATACATATATACTCGTATATATATACATATATATATATATATATATATACATACATATATATATATATATATATATATATATATATATATATATATATATGTTGAGATGTTTATTTGTTTTTGTTTTTTTGCGAAACGTTTTGAATAAATTCCATTATTATGCGAAAGTGCATTTTTTTTACCAAAATGTGTATTGGAAATAATTTTCCCTTTGAACAATTTGGTATCCCCAAATGGAGAGCGCCATATGCATTTTTTTTAAGATATATTTTTTTAAAATATAATTATCCAATATATATATATATATATATATATATATATATATATATATATATATATATATATATATATACATCCCAGTCAGCCGTATTGTAGTACTCTGTTGTTTTGAGCAATGGATCGTAAACGGGAGTTTAATAGCATTCTAGACAAGACAAACAAAGCCATATATTGGTATAAATAATTTGTCGACCTAATAAGGAAAATCTATATATAATTTATAATAATGTTATATGCTCTTTATACCTAGTTATTTCGAAACCTAATTCTTCTCATCAATAAGAGGCTAGGTTGCAATCATTTTAATCTGACATCTCGCTAAGGGGAATTATTGGGGGATATTAAGGTATCAGGTATATGGGGGACTGATAGAGGAGGGGGTGGGGGTATCTGAGGAGGTTAAACTAATGTACGTGAATTTTAGCTAACTCGGGACTTGGGAGAAATTTTGAGCTTTAAGGGATAGAAGGTATGAGAATATAATATTGGGGATGATGGGACGATATGGAGAGAAGACACAAAGTAGTAGAGCTGTATAACGGAATAAAGGGTATATTCAACAAGCTAAATAAATAGAAATAATTTATTAGGTGAATAAGGAGTGTTAACGATTATAAACGGGTGATAAAAGATAAGGTGTCAGTGGAATAGAGAAAGATGAAATCAAATAAAATGCACTAAAGAGTACATTAAATAAGGTATAGATACGAAGCGAAAATAGGATAATAGTTACCGGTAAATTGGTATGGCGTTCGAACAGCAAATTCACTGTCGCTCGTACATGTGCCAATTTTACCTCTTTCAACTATCTGCCAAATACTGGCGTAGATTATTTAGACTCTATTGCTGTGGTGGAGCAATTGCAATATAAAAAAAAAAACATGTGACCCGATAGGTTTCTGTCACACTGTCCACCAGCATGGAAGTACGTTGTAATTTTACATCGCACAATTCGCGTAAAATAAATTTATGTTGGGAGGTTGTTTGGTAATCCCTGCTGCCATCTTAGTTATTGAGAGATTACCAGACAATTTGTCACTTCCAATATATAGATATGAAAAGTCTGGTTCATCTTAAAAAAAAAAAACAACTACTTTTTTAAATCTCTTTTCCTTAGCGAGAAATAGCCAGATAGATATGACTCCATCAATGCACATTCGTATATATATATATATATATATATATATATATATATATATATATATATATATATATATATATATATATAAATTTTAGCGTATAAATTATGATGAAAAATGAAAATGTGACAGAGTTTGAGATAGAAAAAATATAAAAGGAGATATGATATAACAAGATACGCGAAATAAATAATAAAAAGTTTTTTTTTCTTTATGAACGCAAAAAAAAACTGGGGGCATAAAAATAAACATAAAAAAACTGAATGAATTATAGCAAAATATTGTGAAAGGATATAAAGTAAAAACAAAATCACAATAACGATAAGAAGTAATAAAATCTAAAACCGAAAGAATATCGGATAAGCCGTAAAATAAAATAGGCAAATAAAAACGAAATGCAATAAGCAGAAGGGGATGGCAGGGATGGAAGAGAGAGCGAGAGAGAAAGAAAGCAAATATTATTATTATTATTATTATTATTATTATTATTATTATTATTATTATTATTATTATTATTATTATTATAGAAATCTATATAAGTATAATAAAAACAAAATGTTTAAAATTATACAATAAAATATTCAGAGTAAATAAAGGCAACGCTAAAACAAACGAATAATGAAATGTTTTCGGATAAAGTAATTGCAACGTATAACACAAAGAGGCAGTGACAAAAATGGAGGAAAACAAAAAACGCCATTTTATATAAAAAATGGGAAAGATGAAAAAGTGACAAATGAAGTTTACAATAAATAAATACATAATAATAATAATAATAATAATAATAATAATAATAATAATAATAATAATAATAATAATAGTAAATAAAATGAAGTGACATAATATATAAATGATGAAGCTAAGCCACAACACAAAATAAATTCATAAAGATATAACTAAAAAAGATATAAAAATAATGGTTGCTTGGTTATTTTTTTTACGGCCTATCAACACTTTTTTCGATTATTTAATGCCCCAACTAGTAAATTTGGTTGGTTGGTTGTTTTTGTTTTACGTCGTATCAACCCTTTTCAGATTATTTAATGCCGAATCCAGTGATTTGGAAGAAGATTTTTTAATAGAGTATATTTGTTTTAGTTTTTTTAAGTCGGTTTCTATTTAACCCATAGTTGGGACCCTAACAGGTATTACTAGTCCGGGTCAGAGTGGACCTGGGAGCAATAGCAATTAAAGAGTGGTTCCACACTCCCCAAAGTCCGCAAGCTGGGGCCTCACCATCGGATATAGTTTAAGGTCAAATCCAGGACCTAGTAAATTTGGAAAACGTTTTTATGTCCCAAGTTCTTTAAATCTTCAACTATTTATTTATGAGCCTTGAATTTATTTGTTGTTGTTGTTGTTGTTGGTGGTGGTGGTGGTGTTGTTTTACGGCATATTGAACCTTTTAAGATTATTTAATGCTGAATCCACAGACAACAATATAATACCCAACTGAATAATGCGCCTATTACTTCACTGTTCTTAGCAATATGTAAGTAAAATGGAGACATCAACATTTATAATTAATATTTTTAATAGACTGAACTTTAATGAAAGTTTTTATTTCTGATAAATAACATTAGAATCGATTTAAAATACGTAATGTTTAAAGTTAAAATGTCACTTTTGGGTGGGGGAGGCTGTAGAAAAACGGCCAGCTGCCAAACTTAGGGTGGACCGTTTGGGCCAAAATTTCGACATTTTTCGTCTGGAGGTTAGAGCTTTAATATGATACCAAATTTTTGGGGGGTCTGTAAAAAGTTTTAGGCGGACATAAAAAATATATGGATAGTAACAGACGTTTTAGATTTATAGATAAAGATGGTGAAGTCCATGAGTTTCCTGGCATTTTTCTTTTCAATTTTCTTACCATTTTGTTCAAGCTGGGGATTGAACCTGATGCCTGGCCTTCATTCACCATCTTATACATTTCAACTGAGAAATTTTTTTTTTACTTTTTAAGATTCTGAACGCCTCTTTAAGTGCAATTGTTTGCATCTTACTTGCACTTGATAAACCGGCTATATTTGTCAAATAATTTTTGAAAGTATCTTCCTTGAATATGATTCCTTCTATAATTATTGGAATGATCTTCCTAGGATCCCAGATACTTTTCATATTGTACATGAGATACTTTATTCTGTTATCGTTTCACTCTCAGTTGCAGTAATTTGCTTCTAACGCTCTTTGCTACATCTATAGATACACTATTAAAACTATCATCTCCCTATAATGATTTGGATTCTTTTATTTTGTAAAATTAATACAGAAAATGCAAAAACCGTAATCTCTACGTTTAATTTCTATTATATAATTCTATATATCTAGAAAAGTGAACTTGTCTGTGTGTGTGTGTGTCTGTGTGTATACATTTCCCTACCTAATTACTCTGTCAATATCCAGTCTACGGACTCGAGATTTGACATAAGGGGTATTGAGATTTGGGGAAATCTTTCTGATCGGTTTTAGGCCAGTAATTTGGCTGTCAAGGAATCAGAGATCAACGATTTGATCTATGAAACCTCTACCAAACTGCTCCACCAATTTTAGGTCTAAACACTTAGAAATCTTAGATATAGGTTACTTGGATATGAATCAAACTTTTTTAATTTTATTTGAACCCCAAACAATTAATGTTGAGGGGTCAAAATTGGGAACAAAGTTTTAAAAAATTGGACCTCTGCGGTCTCTACCAAATTACTCAGCCAATTTTGGGTTTCAAAAATTCGAAAGTTTGCATAAAGTGTATGCACACATAGGGCAAGCTTTTTAACGGTTTTTAGGCCGAGAATCTGGTTGCCAAGGCGTCAAAGTTCAAAAGATTTGACCTTTGCAGTCTCTAGCCAACTATTCAGCCAATTTTGGGTCTAAACATTTGAAATTTTACATAAAGAGTATTCAGATATGCAGCAAGCTTTTTAATGAGTTTTTTGGTCGGAATTGTAGCTGACAAGAGGTCAAAGTTTAAAGAGTTTGCAGACTCTACCAAACTCCTCCACCAATTTTGGGTCTAAACACTTGAAAATTTCGATGTAGGTTACCTGGACGGGAGTTAAACTTTTTAATATATATATATATATATATATATATATATATATATATATATATATATATATATATATATACTTGTACTTTTTTGTAGAAAAATAAATCCCATACAGTGCTCTATTATAAGGGAAAAAACCTTTCTCGAAATAAGAGCAATATATTTTTTTGTATAATATATACAGGATTTTACATTTATATCTGTAGTCGGTACCGACGGTTTCAAGCCCGGTAGTTGAGGACTGCTCTTAATGTCCGCCTCAGGCTCTCTTAAGAGGAAGAGTCGGCTGAAGAGAGCCTGAGGCGGACATTAAGAGCAGTCCTCAACTACCGGGCTTGAAACCGTCGGTACCGTCTACCGATATAAATGTAAATTCCTGTATATATTATACAATATATATATATATATATATATATATATATATATATATATATATATATATATATATATATACATGCACAGAAAGTTATAACAGTACATAGGCCCCGAGCAAAGTCAGGCTGAACTGCTAGTATATCCATAATATAAAGCTGAACGTCTGTGTGTTTGGTCAAAAATAGGCTCCTATATGGTTGACTATTATAGAAAACTGATCACATATAATGATAGATGTATCGAGACACAGTAATGGGTATGTTTGATCTGGCATAATGATGATCCATTAAAATTGAGGGTCTGCGTACGCGCCTGGTCCACAAAGTATAGAAATAAAAAAAAATAAAAATTAAAAAAAAAATGTTTACAAGTGTTTTTGATATAGATGTACATAATAATATTTGATAAGTATGTTTTAACATAAATAAGGATGGTATAATAAAATTGTTGGGTCTGCGTTCGCGCCTGGCCTCCATAAAATGGAAATAGGCACACACTTTGATAAAGACTTTTCATATCTATCTGCGTAAGTATACTTTGATAATTATGTTCCAGTTTGAAGAAATATGGTATAATAAAATTATGGGGTGTTCGTTCGCGCCTGCCCTCCTTAGAATGGAAATATGTCACAAAGTTTAACAAGGTTTTTTAATATTTTCAGAATATTGTGATAAGTGTTTCAGTGTGAACAGGTATGGTATAATAAAGTATGGGGTTTATCTATTTTATTTTTACTTTCATCATATTTTGCTTTGTTTTTGATACCCCCAAATTCAAAGCTATCTCTTTACAAGCCTTCCTTTCCATAACATATCATACTTTCATAAATCAGAGTCCATAAATCAGAGTCAATCATTTCATATCACATACTACATAAATATCCGTAATAACTAAAACTTAATCGCCAAAACATTATTATGAAAAGCATATCTATATTGCCTAGATCTTAAAGTAATTTAAATTCAATTAAAAAATAAGTTATCTGGCAGACATTTTTGATTTTTGAAGAAGCTGTATCGGTCAATAAAAATTTGCCCCTAATTAAAAACTGATGATTCTGAACATCATCTCGTTAAACCTTGGAATTTTTCCCCAGAACTAGTGTGGAGGGGGCGCTTTAATATATTTTAATTAGTGCAGATTTCGTATTCATTAATACAGAGCCAATTCTCTGTTGAATATTATATTGTACCTAAATATATAGTAGTGATTTTAAAAGGAACTTACTTGGGTATTATCAGCTAGAACTGAAACCATAACATTTAGCGTTCTAGCTACGTCCACTCCTAATATAGCTGTCGGGAAAGGTTAAAAAGAAAAAACTAATATTTAACAACTTGAAGAAATTAACTGAATTGCGCATGTGCAAGAAAATATATCGACAAGTTGAAATGAACAATTTGCATTTCACCTTGACGATATATGTCTGTACGCGTTATTCATCCATTCATCCATCCAAACAAAGACTTTAGTCGTTGTAAACCATCCTTAGTATATGATTACTATTTCCTCTTTATTCCAGTGTTATCTGACCAGTAATTTAAGAGCTTACTGGTTGAATATTTACACAAAAACAGAGCGGGACACGTATAAATTTATTTTATTTTTATTTATATAGATTTACTAGCGAAGTCGTCAAGTATTTGAGGCGTCATCAACACAGTTGATCCATTATTATTTGCATTATATGTAGTCCCCTTAAGTAATTTGTTTAGATACGAAATGTAATCAAAGATTTGTGATTAGTGGGTTTTTTTTCGTGATTCATTTGACGCCCTAGAAAACTGCAGTTTGATCCATGTTAGTATGAAAGTATCACCAAATTGGGAAATTTTCTCAAATTTACACACTTATGTCTCGGAATTTTAAGATTAGGATTGGTGATTTGTATTATTTCGATTTTTCGGACTATTACTCTCATGAATAGAAAATAAATGATACAAAGTAACACCAGCCAGATTTTGAACTCTTTCAAAGCAGGATGCACGGAGCGGCCCCTCCTCAGATTTTTTTTGCACAAGAATAACCCCTTATGAAGGCCCTGAGGTCACTCGAGGATAATGTTTAATGGGTATGCATTAGTCAATGTGATTATAACATAATAAACATAAGTAGTGGGAATTTTGTAAATTGGATTACTTAGGAGTACGGTTCATTAAGAACTTATTTACATTGGACTTGAAGACAATCAGATTGTAGTCAGCTGGAAAACAGGCAATCGGAAGAGAGTTCCATAGGCGGGCAGTTCTAAGAAAGAAGCTTTGTTCATGGAATCTACATTTAGGTTTAGACACAGATAAAGAGTGTGGAAAATTATTGATAATGGTTTCGACCAAACGAGTGTTTTTTTGAAAGTTTGGCGAGGGGGGACCATAGATTGAAGCTCAGATGAGCACTTGCCATGAAAATAACGATAAAGCAGAGACAGGCTCGCAACGTCTCTTCTGTGGGAAAGAGGTTGCAAGGAAGAGAACAGGGCATCTCCCACTAGACTATGAAGTCTATTTTGAACTTTGTCAAAGCAGGATAAGCTGTTCTAGCAGCTTGTGCTTAGATATGGCAATAGCACTTCATCGTTGGCTATACCTGGCTTTTATATAAGTAGAGAATTGCATCAGGTGTGAGATATCTACTGGAACGGTAGAAGTCTGGCAACATTACTTCCTTTTTGGGGCATATCTGGCTCTTATAGAGGTAGAAGATTGAGTCAGGAGTATCTACTTCGTCTGCATAACGTTTCTGTCACATACACCATACCGGAAATCTCCCAATAGTGCCTACACCGTATGAAAATCGCATTTTTATACCATAAACAAAGAATATATATTTTTTAACATTTACATAACATGTATTCTTCATATACGCATAACCCTAACATGCATTAATGAATCATTTTTACGATTTTACTAAGTAATTGCTACTCTCGAAACTCTCGCTTCCCGTATTTAGTCCTCATATTTTATGAGCGAGGTGTCAAACAAAACGGAGGGGGGGCTGCATTTTAGGTTATAAGCTATCTATCACGCACTTTGGAAGGTATTTTCAGCTTTTTAAATCTAGAGGCTTCATGCAGTGTATGGACTGATTCTCCACCAACTCCAATCCCACCGAAAATATATACATCGGATTTGTAACATAACATCTTAATAAAATTGGCAAAACAAAAAAACGTTGTTGTTCCATAATTTGTTGTTAATATTTTGGTCGAAGTAGACACTGGACTGCTTTGCTTAAGCACACAGTCATATAAAGAAACCTCTGACAGAGAGCCGGAGCGAAAAAGAGCGATAATATATATATATATATATATATATATATATATATATATAATCTTTCTCTTTAACTTTCTCTCTATTTATATATACGTCTCTCTCTCTCTCTATATATATATATATATACATATATATATATATATATATATATATATATATATATATATATATATATATATATATATATGTGTCAGAATTAAAACGATACCAAAAAATGATACCAAAAAAATTTGAAAAGAATTTACAGAAAAGGAAATTCAATAAATATATGTACACAGACATGCTATTAATATAATAAACATTTTTATACAACATGAGACATGACAAAAATGTCATTGGAGAAAGAATGCAATAAATAAATACAAAATAGATAAATATCATACATATACACACACATATATAAATATATATATAATGCATAGATGTATATATGTGTAAAAATATATATGTATTCTCTGAGGATGAGATAAAACATATGAAAAGAGAAAAGGAGAATCTAATAAAAATGAAGATTGAATTTGTTTGTTTTTTTTCCTCTCAGATAATCATATCTTTTGGAATTGTTTATTTGATGTAACATGAATTAATACTTTGTGAAAATAATGTCAACAGGAAGAACATAGAGACCTCATTAATGTATAATACATCTATGACAATCGTTCCTTTTCTGCTTTCTCGTTTTTTTTATATATGTTATAGATAAAGTAAAGTCGTGTTTCCACCTACATTTGGGTCCTATAACTTTAGTTAAAGAAACGTCAGAAAAATATGTTTCGTTAGCCATATAGGGCACATCCGTGGTGTTAGCAAAGATTACTTTCGATCGATTTGTTCGATTTTTATATATTTAGTCCTGATCAATAGTTGTTTTTTTTTTCAGTCGTGTTTTAAAGTTTGAAGAGAACTTACAATCTTATACATCCACTACACTTTTATTTCCTAGTGTTCGGACGATTAATCGGAATCGGAATCGGGAATCGGAAACACTGGAACTTTTTTGAGTATCGGAATTGATATGGGAATCGGAAAAAAATTGTGTCTATTTTCCGATTTCAAAACGACTTTAAGATTATATTTAACTTAATTTTTAAATTAAAAAAAACGTAAAATAATGAATATGTTTTTGTCTCCCTGTAACAAGTTCAAATTATTTTTTTTCAATCTTCTAATTGGATAAAAAATTAACAGTGTTTTTATTTTAAATAAAATGAACTCTTAAAATCTGTTATAATACATACAAACGAAAAACAGAAAATAACATACAATGAAATTTACTCTTCTGTCTGTCAACCTTTAATTCCATTTATCCCGTGTCTTCTTCTCTTTCTCAGCTTTTACACACACACACAAACACACACACACACACATATATATATATGCATATATATATATACATAGTATACATATATATGCATATATATATATAATTAGTATATATATATACATATATATACATATATACATATATATATATATGTATATATATACATATGTGTATATATATGTATATATATATACATATATATATACATATATACAGGGTTGGCCAAAATAAGGGTCCTATCTTTAACTATAATCACATATATATAGGACCCTTATTTTGGCCCACCCTGTATATGCATATATATATATGTATATATATGTATATATATATATGTATATATATGTATATGTATATATATGTATATATATGTATATATATATATATGTATATGTTTATATATATGTATGTATATATATATGTATATATATGTATATATATATATATATATATATATATATATATATATATATATATATATATATATATATATATACAGGGTGGTCGCTAGAAAAACGGGAAATTTCTCAAAGAATGATTTATTTTTACAGAGAATAATTTTTACAAAGTTTTTCATGAGTTTGGGTTTTAGTTTCGATTATAGCTGATGGCACTCAAGTAATCTATTTTTTTCATAAATTATTTTACCTAGAATTCTTCACAAGTTTTGATTTCGGTTTTGATTATAGTTTATTCTACTCCAGTAATCTATTTTTTTAAATAAATAATTAATCAAGAATGCTTCATAAATGTTTGTTTCGGTTTCGATTATAGCTGAACGAAACTCAAGTTACACACACACACACACACACACACACACACACACACACACACACACATACACACACACACACACATATATATATATATATATATATTTATATATTTATATATATATATATATATATCATAAGATTTGATTTTGGTTTCGATTCAAGCTGATGCACCCAAATAATATGGATATTTTTTTATATTTTAAATCGCAACCTTATAATATATAAAAATCGACAGAACATTAACTCGATATTAATATATACGAAATGTGCAAGTACTAAAATATCATATTTAAGTGTAATTTACGACTGTGCTACGCCAGGCCTCCCTGCTTGCTTAGATAAATACTTTTGCAATTTAAAAAAAAAGAGCTACAATAATATCAGAGCGTCTCCATTTACGCTGAACATCTACAGAATAACAACATCAATATATTACAAATGAATGGGTCTGCTGTGGAATTTCTACAGGTCCTGCTAGTTAGTTTAATTTTCTTATCTTGTTCGGTGAGTTTAGTGCATAGTTTCTTTTGGAGGCGGGTCAGGTTAATTACCGCCTTTTCGTCGAATTTGATTATTCTTATTATTATTGTAGTAGTATAGAAAGAAAGTGTCGTTTTTGTTAGGAGTTTTGTGCTTGTTTTCTTCTTGTTTTTTTTTGTTTTTTTTTGTTTTTTTATTTTTGTTTTCGTGCGTGGAGTTTATATATGGTCTTATTTGTTAGTTTACTATGTTATTTGGCAAATTGTTATTTATTAATGTTTGTTTGCGGTTAGTTTTTGTAAACGTGTTTTTCTAAATGGGGACGTAGTATGTGCGCGTTGAATATATATGTATCTATATAAATATGTGTGTGTGTGCGTGCGTGCGTGCGTATTTATTAATTGAAAACTAAACTCCCAAATGAAATAAGGGTTCTAGATTTTAAACAGGCATTGTTCTATGCATACATTCAAAGCCAAACTCAGAAAGTGAAGCACTAAATGAGACTAAAATATCTTGAAAGTTAATTGAATAAACTAGGGTTTGTGTGTCAGAAAATAATCAAGCAATTTGATACATGTCATCCGTCTGTACGTAACGGCTTTTATTGTAACACAATCCCCGTCAATGATGCGTTACGTCTCAACGTCTTCGGAAGAATAGGATCGGGAAATATTATCTTGGTTGATGCATTTCTGGGCGAAGGAATGTGATCCCGATGTAACGTAATTTGTTGGCCACGATGTGACAAGATTTTTTTTCTACTGCGGGTGGGGTGTAAAGAACGCATGCGATATGACATTACTTTACAGTATTTGATGAACCCAAATGTATCAGTCGATGAAGGAAAAGTGATATGCGCTGCCGAATAAAGCTAGCAAGAAAAATGGTGAATTAGGGTTGGAATTTGAATAAAGACAAGAGACATGCTGAAGGCTATTCACTTTCTGTCTGCAGTAAATAAAATTACACAAGTAAGAAATTAATATACATCTATTACATTAAGGTCGTATTTTTGTCTTTTTTGTGTTAAAAATTTGTCTAATATATAGAAAAGGTACACTCTTCCACAAATAGATCTTTATACTGAAAACGGAATTGTATCTACTTTTATTTCTGTATGATTTCTATATATATACATATATATATATACTATTTATTCAAAAAGAATTTGCTTTCGAGTGGGTATCTCATTTGCATATTACATTTAATGAAATCTGTTTTAAGAATTAGCTCTAAACTTTTAATAGAAATTAGTAATAGAATTGTTTTAAGTAATCTATTTAGAAATATTATATAAAGTTGATTTATTTATTTTTAATTTACATTTAATTTATTTCTTAATTAGTGTTATAATGAATGGTCAGCTGTTTTTAAAAACGGAAATTAAATTCCATTTAACCTATGAGTTATTTCCCTTTTAATGCATGAGATTTTATTTTCCTCTTTGAATTTCATAGATGAAGATGTCTATGTTTTATGTTTCCAAAAATCCAAAGTATGGTCAACTTTCAGGAAAATCGTACCAACTTAGAGTACGTACTACTAATATTTCGTAGCAAGTCATTATTTAAGCACGTCTGATTGAACACAAAAGAGTTATTCTTTTTTTTTTTTTTTCAATTTTTCTGGATATCTTTTCAATTCGCCGAGCGGTCTTTTTTATTTCTGCTGACATGTTTTATAAAATGGCGCCGAAAAGTTGTTGTTTAGCCATATTCTTCTCAAGCGCTTTCTATCGGTGTAACGTAAAATATATCCTTGTAAAAATTATTTTTTATCTATAAGAGAAAGACTATTTTTAAGATCGGATTTTTTCAATTTTCGATAATTATCGGATGAATTTCTGTTCAAAATATATCTAAGAACACTGCCAGACATATTAATTAGCTTTGTGTGAAATTTGTTTCGGAACCTATGAGGAAGTAACTTACACAAACACACAAAATAACGTTTACACGATGATAGAGATTATATTTAGCTAAATTCATATTTTATCAACCTCGTGGACGTTAATCCTTAATAACTAAACATCAATGGACCAAACATTACTATAAAACACATTTATATTGTCGCGTTTGGGACATCTATATTGTCACTTTTATGTACTAGATAGATAGATAGATAGACAGATAGATAGACAGACAGATAGACAGACAGATAGATAGATAGATAGATGGATAGATAGACAGACAGACAGACAGACAGGCAGGGAGGCAGACAGACAGATAGATAGATAGATAGATAGATAGATAGATAGATAGATAGATAGATAGATAGATAGATAGAGGTCAGGATTTTTTTCTTTGAGTCTGACAATCTTTCTGCTTTTTTCTTTTCAACGACATCAACGTGCATTAGCTCATTATTTTAAGTGTTCAATTATTTTTTATTGAAAGATTTATTTTGAATTTAATCTCCTCAAATCAATTTTTGGATTTTTTAGGGATTTTTTCAAAGGAACTTTAACTTTTATCTAACTAGCAATTTTTACCTCTTATCCAGGCATTTGCATTTGTTACGGCAATTGCATTTGTCAAGCATTATCATGCCTGTTATTATTTATAAAAATCAATAGTTAAACAAAAAGAAATAGATTAATCAGATACAATAGTATTTTGGGTATAATCACTGACAGTCATAATGTCTTCAATCAATAGCTGTGAAATGGGTAAGCTATTACAATACTCTTAAATAAATTTGTCAATCAAAATACTCATATATATATATATATATATATATTTATATATATATATATGAATATTTATATATATATATGAGTATATATATATATATGTATAGTCATCCACATACAATACTGTTTCGCTGTATCACAGTTCATCAGAGCGGCTAGAGCAGCACGTTTCCCTAGCCAGAGATTGAATCTACAACCATCGCGTTGATAGTCGGTAGTTCTAACCTTCAGCCAATGGGATCGGTGTTTGCAAATGAACTCATCAAATGTCCATTTAACTAAACACTCGCCCACCGTTTTTATAGTGTCGAGCTGCTTATTTATTTACAAACAAACTAACAGCGAGCCTAACATTAACGGCAATTAAGCAGCGGGTGACGTACATTTTGTGTGTGTGTGTGTGTGTGTGTGTGTGTGTGTGTGTGTGTGTGTGTGTGTGTGTGTGTGTGTGTGTGTGTGTTAAGTGGTATCAGAATCTGTATAGGAATTGAAAAAATGTGTGTTTATTTTCCGATGCATAAATACGATTCCTTTAATTGTTATTTTTTTTTAAATTTATTTTGTTTAAAGAAAAAATTTTCACTGCTGCTAGTAATGATAAAATAATGTTTTTATATTGATTTTTAAATTGTAGTTAAACTAAAATCTAAAACGTAACGTAACATGCTGCCGCAGCCGAGATTGAACTCACGACATGAGTTTGTAGTGTAATTCAAATCTTCTTTGTAGCTGAATACTTGATGCTTCGCAAGGGCTATCAACGGTATTTTTTTTTATCGCGAGACCATCATTAGATAGGTTGCCTACCACGGCTTAAGAGAGACGTATCTACCGCCGAAAGAAATATAGACCGCGCTAGTTTCCTAACTTGGTATTTTACCTTGCGGTCCATACAGAACTTCGCATTCCCATATATTGTACTGACCAGGCTCGACGTTGCTTAACTTCAGTGATCTGACGAAAAACGGTGTTTCAACGTGATTGTGCCGTAACAACATTATAGCAAAATATTAACAGATTTATAAGGACTTGTAATCGGAATCGGTACTTGTATCGGAATTGGGAATTTAGTACGGAATCGGGGATTGTATCAGAATCGGTAAAATATTGAAACTGTCCCATCACTAATATATATATATATATATATATATATATATATATATATATATATATATATACATACATACATACATACATACATACATACATACATATGCGTGTGTGTTTGTGTGTGTGTGTTGTGTGTGTGTGTTTACCAAATTGTAAATAATCAAATATCTATAGCGAACAAAAAAGTGACTACGTCTATATATGCATATAAATGTGTATGCGTGTATCTATATGTGTGCATATGTATGAATATATGCATATATTACTAGACATGGATACAATATATACAAATGTCTAAGTACTTGCTGAGGACTACGGCAAGAGATATATGGGTGAGAGGGTTTTACATTAAGTAACTGACATATGAGAAAAAAGCCGAAAAAGAAAGATAAAAGAGGTAGGGTGTACATATACATGTTTATATGTGTGGATATATATATACACATGTATATATGTGTGTGACTTTGTATATATGTATATACATACATATATATACACATATACATATATATACACCTATACATATCTACATATCTACATATACATATACATATATATGCATAAACATATATATATGCATACACACGCGCATATATATATACACACACACATATATATATACACACACACATATATATATATATATATATATATATTGATTTACTGTTTTACTTTGTAAAGTTGAAGGATTTCGATGATTGACATAAAGTGAAATACATCCAAGAAGCAGAAAAACGCATTACAATAGAAAAACAATAGAAAATAACAACTTTTGGGTCAACATGAACAATAAATATTTATTTACTTATGATAATATATATTGCATATACGTAATCACATAGAATATATAGCATAGACATGTTTGCATATTTTTCTACACAGGAAGGACTTTCAAAAGTAATGCCGCATAATTTTATTCCGCCTGAATGGACAAAACGGAATTTAAAATTGCATTATGATGACCGAACTCATGTATGCCTGACCTAAATTTCTATCTTTCCGTTACAGATTCGGACGGTGTGGGTCTCTAAGAAAGCAACCCTTGCTTGGACATGCGTCAGAAGCAGAGAAGCGTCATTGAATTCCTAGCAAAAGTGCATTCAAGATGCTTGTTATAATATAGAAAAATAAATCCTGGGGCACAAAAGTCGCTCATTTTAATGATATGATTCCGTCTGCGTAGCTTTCCAACCTTTAATACTAGAAAAACGTAACCCATTATATATATATATATATATATATATATATATATATATATATATATATATATATATATATATATATAGTAAGTTATAACATATATATATATGGCGATTAAGCTACACTGAATATTCCGCGTTTCATCCA
>NC_136497.1:83665615-83748115 GCF_053919585.1 Euprymna scolopes | reverse complement strand
CTTTTTTTTTGTGTTTTTACTTAATCGTCCGCATAAACACATATAGAGGAGAAAATAGGAAATATCAGGACGGTTTTATTTCCGACGATTTTGTTTTCTGTTCCCTACATTGCCTTGCAGGACATACTAACACAACCACTCAGAAACTTATATTCATGGATAAAATGACGTAAAAACATATACAGTAAAATATACCAATCCACACACACACACACACACACACACACACACTCACTCGCACACACACAAACACACACACACATATATATCTATATATCTATAAAAGTGAAAGTGTCTGTCTGAGTGTGTGTCTGTGTACATTTCTATACGCAATAACTCTGTCAATTTAAGTCTAGAGACTCAAAATTTGATATACAGGGTACTGAGATTTGGGAAAATCGATGTGATTGGATTTCGGCCAGAAATTTGGCGATTAAGGGGTCAAAATTCAACTATTTGACTTTTGAGAACTCTACCAAACTCCTCCGACAATTTCTGTTCTAAACACTTGGAATTTTAGATATAGATTACTTGGACATGGATCTAACTTAATAAGTTGATTTGAGCCCAAAACAATAAATGTTAAGGGTCATAATAGGGGTCAAATTAAAAAAAAAATTGACCGTTGTTTTGCTTGTTTTCTTTTGTTTTTTGGCTCAACCTACACTTCCAAATATTGGGCAATCGAGATATATATATGCATACATATATATATATATATATATATATACATATATATATATATATATATATATATATATATATATAAAATCATCCACATACAGTACTGTTTCAGTTACCACATCACAAGGTGCCTTAAATAAGTTTCCAGAATTTTTCGTATAGACACTCTTATTGATAGTACACACATGAAACTCTAGTCTCCTTCAAAGTAATCTTCTTCGGCTGCAATGTACTTGTGTACCGTTCAAACAACTTTCCCTCTAACATACTTCGAACTCTTTTCTATATTGAGAAATCACACGTATGTCTGGTCAACGTGACTACAATTCAGGTGTTTCCAATATGCACAATTTGCACGTTTTGAAACCATTTCTGACGACGAGGAAATTTCCCATTCTCTTTGTTGTTTTACAAAGAAATTTAACCTACTTGTCTAATTCTGTAACCCATATTTTATTATGCATTCTTTCTAAGAATGTTAATAGTTTCCAGCCAAATTTGTATTTATTAAATATTTTAACAGAATCAACAATTTACTGGACATTCCATTTATAATAACATTCTGTGTTTATTTTAACTTATGATTGGAATTCTCAATTCCAAGTCTAGCTTCGCAAGTTCGAATCCTTGACTATCGTATTTCATATTTGCATTTAACTAATTCCCTATTTTTTTTTACTTACATGAAAAGGGGACAGCCCTTATCATGTAACAATCTGTTTTAGTTATACATGTTTCTGTTATCGGATCTGTTCAAGTCTGACGAAGTTGCTGGATCGTGAATACGATCCGGTAACCGAAACATGTGTAACTAAAACAGATAAACGGTAATATATATATATATGTGTGTGTGTGTGTGTGTGCATGTGTGGGTGTGTGTGTGTGTATGCATACAGATGGTAATCAAAATTCTTCTGTTTTTAAACGCAAAAAGAAAACGCTTCGCAGTATGTGCATATATATTTAGTCTTCGAAGTAATCGCCATTTGTATCCATCATATGCCTCCAACGTGTCTCCAGCTGTTCAATCCTCTTGCAGTAGACTTCGATGATTTTAGATACAAAGAAGTTCACGAGGGCTTGACGCAAGTTTGCTTCATTGGAGAAGAATTTTCGCTGAAGATGATCATCGAGGAAGTAAAAGAGGTGATAATCGGATGGCACAAGGTCAGGTTAAAAAGGCCGATCGTACAAAATCTCCAACTCAGTTACTATATGGTATCACTGACCAATCGTGCGACATGCAGCTGGCGTTGTCATAGATGGAAGTACACCTTTGCCATTCACTAGTGTTAGCTCTTTAAATTGCAGCGAGTATAGGTCTCTAATGATCGTTTGGCTCGTTGGTAGCAGTTCATAATGAACCAGTTGATGACCGTTCTACCAGACACAAAGCATAATCTTGCGTGGGTGTATGGACAGTGTTGCGATGTGAAGAACAAGATCTGGAGGAGACAACCAATGTTTGAAACACTTAGAGTTTTGTACGGAACTTACTTTCCATAAGTGGTAAGCACTAGACTGAATAAGGAGACGGTACTTTATGAGAAAGAAGCGCGACGCCGGTTGCTACTTGTCTCTTGTGGACCTTCAACAGCGTTTGCAGAATCCACTTGTCCAGTTGTACGTCGTACCAAGGCGGTGCAGGTGAAGTCTGTGTTAATCAGAAATGGTGAACTGTCTCGGAAGTTCACCGCGCGTTAAATTACAGTTCTTTCCAATGGCCGCTGTTAGGACTTTGCAATTCAAGACCTGTAGTCGTACACTGTAAAGTTCATCACGGATGAACAAATTTCCCGACTTGAATTTTTGGAACCAACACCTTGCAGTCTGTTCATCCACAGCACTATCCCCAAACGTTTGCCGTACGCGGAGACATGATTCAGCTGCTGATAAGCCTAATTTGAAGTCATAGAACAAACAACCTCCAAACTTTAGATATTTCTATCTGTCTCAGAGCTGTCTGACTTATAACTAATGATCGAGCACGGTGCGCGTGTTTTTTATAACGTCTTACGTCCATACTTTCGGCTATCCGAATTAGAAAACAATTGCATTTTGTATATATTTCAACTTCATATAATGACTAATCAAAGAAACGAAATAACCTTTTTGGTTAACTAGTAAATGTACATGCATATACATATACAACTAAGTCTTCATAGTTTGAACAATATCTACTATGGAAAAAAGACCATTTGATCCTAGAATGTAGCTGATTCATACCGCACAAAAAGTTGCCATCAGAGGTGAAGGATAAAAGTCCGAATCAATATATTTATTTTCATCTTCCAAATATGTTTCCTGCAAAAATACATTATTTGTTTCTAAGAGTTAATTTTGTGTAAATATAAAAATGTCCTCAAATACATTACGCACCTTGTTCATAAGTTGAATAATTTGAACACTTCCGATATTACTAGCCTCGTTCGCAGCCTTTTTCCCGCTATTTTCTTCATGTTTTCACATTGCCGCCATCGTTACTCATGCGCAATGAAATGTTTTCCAATATTGTTTTGTTTTCCTGTTTTCGCCCCCATTTTATTTCGATCCAGTTTATACGTATCCATCATTATTATTTTTTTTTTTACTTTTTAATCATTAATTCTTTTGGCTGAATATTTTCTGCTTTCAATCCATTTCCTTTTCTCGTCATCAGCTTTACGTTTATCGCTTTTTACATTATATTTACAAATCGGTTCTTTTGGTTCAATCCGGTCACATACCAGCATCTCCTCCAACTCCATCTCCTTCTGCTTCTCCCGTTTCACTCCCCCCGCCTCCTCTTTATTCTTCTTCTTATCTTGGTTCGTTATGTACTTATACTGTTTGCGTTTATTTTGTTTATTTTCTTCTTCATTTCACTTCTCTTCTATAATTTAATTATCTTCTACTTCTTCTTCTTCCTCTTCTTCTTCTTCAATTTTCACTTTTATATTTTCTTTCATAATGTTTCATTTTCTTCTCACATTTTCTTTATTTAACTTCTGTTCTTTTTCGTCTTTTCCTCCATATTTTTATTCTTTATATACTACTCGATCTTCCTTCTTCACTTTCTCCTTGTAAATAGTCTTCCATATATTCCTTCTCCTTCCCCTCTTCCTTTTTCCTCACTTTCTTTTTCTTTTCCTCCTCCTACTACTCCTACTACTACTTCTTCTTATTCTTTTTCTTCTTTTTCTTCTAAATGTCTTCCATACCAAATAATTTCCTCTATTTTTGAATTATTCATTTTTCCCCTTTTATTTAAATAAATAAATATTGTTTTATTTTATTTGTTTGAGCCCCCCCCCCCTATTTCAGTACTCGTATTTATCCCCATTTTAGTCATATTTAAAAAAGAAATTATCAGTTTTTTTCAAGCTGGGGATGAGGCATCCTACCAGATGCCAAACCGTCAGTCGCCAATTTAGATATTTCAACCGAGATATCCTGTCTTCGGAATGGTCTTTTATGCATTCGAATTTTTTTTCATTTTCTTTTTTTCTAAATTATATTTTATTGCGCACTGTGTCTGTCTTTTTATCAACATTTTATCGTGTGCGTCAATGCAAAATATGCTACATCTATTATAAAATAAATCTAAGATATATATATATATATATATATATATATATATATATATATATATATATATATATATATATATCTTTGTGTGTGTATGTGTGTGTGTGCATTTTCCTAAATCCTACCCTCTGGTGAGAAGGAAAGTGTTTCTTCGAAACTCCGCGGATTAAGGACTATCTACTTCATTTTCCTGTTTCATTTTAAAATTAAATATGTTCTAACTCTTTTTCAAAGTGTTTTTAACATGTTTTATTAACTACTTGCTGTTATATATATATATATATATATATATATATATATATATGTGTGTGTGTGTGTGTTTGTGTGCGTGTGTATGTGTGTGTGTATGTGTGTTTGTGTTTGTGTTGGTGTGTTTGTGTGCGTGCATGCGTGTGTGTGAGGTTCAGTCTATAAGTTTCCAGACTTTTTTGTATAAACATTTAAAATTGTCTTAGACTTTTGAAAATTCACTATATTATTGTTATACATCTTATTAGATGATTAAATTTTATGATTTCAGTTTCAAATGAACCGCTACAGGAACTGGAATACACCCTACGAAAATCTTATTGTCACAGCTTGGGAATTTCGAAAATGCAATCTGGACGTGAGAACATTTTAGAAGAATGCTAGTCTATAACATTCTTTAAAATTTGTTTTAAACTTTGAAAATATGAAACTAAAACATATGGAATCCATCAGATTGCTTTTGAACCGTCTTGCATGAATCAAGCATCAGTTTTCGAGTGGCATAAGAGATTTAAGGAAGGCAGAGAGTCTGTGAGGAGTGATGAGAGGCGTGGAAGTGAGCAAAGAAAATCACACACTAGATTCGATTTGCTAAATAAAAAAAATGCATGAATACGGACCGTCGTGTGTTTATACAGAACTGTGCACACAATTATTCGGGAGGAACTGAAGATTTGGATGGTTTGCATGAAGTGTTTCCGAAGCGTACTGAAAGAAGATCAGAAAAAACGACGCTTTCATAACCAAGATGGGCATGAAGAGATTTTCTATCACTCTAAGACTCTTACTAACAAGAACACTAAATAAGAACAACGAAACATATACGCATATTTGGTACTTCAAAAATAACACCCATCACGTAACAAGATAAAACTGTAATAAAAAATATACATTTACTCTACAATAGTATTGACCACCTTCTTCAGGTTTTTACTTATTTCCAGTTTTGCTATATATATATATATATATATATATATATATATATATATATATATATATATATATATATATATATATATATCAGTGGGCTGACTAGAACACAGGGGAGAAAACCGAAGCAGCAAAACAATAGCTCCCCTGAAGGACACTATATATACAAATGTAGGCAAAATTGGGCATATCTTATTGTATTGAAAATATAGGTTATTTTTACTAATTGTCATAAATGTAATCCATTTCGTCCCATAGAGCCAAAGATATGCGCATTTCAATAATCAATTTGGCTACCAGTATAGATATATCCATATATATATATATATATATATATATATATATATATATATAGACAGAGAGAGAGAGAGAGAGAGACAGAGAGAGAGATAGATAGATAGATAGATAGATAGATAGATATATAGATAGATAGATAGATATCGCCATTTTTAGAAATTTTATAAGTTCCAAATCTCAGCGACTATTGATCAGATATAAACAAATGAAGGCTCCTAAGAAAGATAATAACCTGAATTGTGTTATGGGTTATTTAAGATTTGCCCTAACAGTCGCATATAAAAGGGATCATTCGTCATTCAGAGCTTATTTTTGGTACTTTTCTATAGTCATTTGTTTTTCTAGTTTTGCATATGAATTAAAAAAATATCTGATATGTCCCCAAAACCTCTGGCCTTGATGGACGGAAGACTAAAAATTGCTTCTACGGTTCCAAATGATTTGGAATAACAGCAAGAGATGACTTGATTCCAAATATTTCTCATATATTATATCCCGTATTTTTGTTTTTCGTACATGAAGTAAATTTCAGAGTGTATAAGGATTATTTGATACTGAGAATATTTATAATCGTACCCTAGTTCCAAAAGAGGGGAGATATAACATATGAAAAACATTTGGAATCAAGTCTTCCCTTGATGTTATTTCCGATAATTTGAAACAACAGCCGCAAGTTTTAGTCTCCCCTCCATCAAAGCCAGAGGTTTGGGGGGAATGGAAATTCTTAATTAAATTATGTAGATTTACAACAAGATTTATTGTTTGACAAGGAGTAAAAAAGATTGAAAGTTTTCTCCTTAATCCACAGTATATCTTATAATTAGAATAATGTTATAAATATTGATACTAATATTTATTTCGACTTAGGGTTTACAGCATTATACAATCTGTAATCAATCTCTCTCCCCCCCCCTCTCTCTCTCTCTCTCTAAATATATATATATGTGTGTGAGCAATTATTTTGTTGTCCAACTCTCCATCATTACTAAAAATCTGTCTTCTATAACACTAGCACCTTTCACTGACAATGTGCCTTGTGTGTTGAATAAAAGTAAATAAAAAATACTAAAATAACAATTTAATAATAGCCTTTGAAAAAAAGTCATTAATTTTTGTGAAAAGTTGAAATGAATCAATTTAATTCTTTCTTTTGTAAATTATTAAATTTGAGTGAAACAAATACCAACAGTTTCGATTAAACACTTCAGACTTAAACTTAGGAACACTTCTTTCTCTATTGAAACACTTGGTCAACGATACACTCTGGAGCCAGTCGTAGGGTATATCCGATTCAGCCAAGACATCGTTTGCAGATACCCGTTTAATGGATTCTTGGTTGATAAAATGATCGCTCCATTTGATTCCTAGAATCTTTCTATAGCACTTGGCATCAAGTGCATCATGCTTCTCTTGTGTGATTTTAAGACGCCAGCTCTCTTCCTGAACATCATCAATGATCTTCCAAATCACATTTTTAGATCATTCGCAAATATTTATACAGACTACCTCACAATCTATGGCAACACTTCAAAGGCCAGCCATAATCAAGATCTTTCTGATTTTCTTTCTTTTGATCTTGAGACCGTGGTATAATAGAGAAAAATCGAAAACCGAGCTTCTCTCCTTTTATCATAGTTGCTCTGAGCCCCACTATGCGTCAAATAAAATGAATGATTCTCGTCTTGGGGAAGTTCCATGTCTTGACAAGCTTGTGTGACTGACCTTCACTCTAAATCTGAAATGAAATACATACCTCAAATCTGTAGCCAAGATCGCTAGAAAAATTTGTTGGATCATTCTACTGCTCCAGTATGTATCTCACTGCGGATACAATCCGCTATCTGTATAAAAGCCAAGTACGTCCTAAAATAGAGTACTGTTGCCACATCTTGGCAGGAGCTACTCAGTGTGTCGTTATTCAGCCTTGATACGTCAAAACTGATTTCGAAACCTTTTTCTCTTTCCAGCGACCTCTTCTCCACAGAAGAGACGTTGCGAGCCTGTCTCTGCTCTATCGTTATTTTCTATGGCAACTTCTCAACTAAACTCCAATCTATGGTTCCCCCGTTGCCAAACTTTCACAAAAAACACTCGACTAGCTAGAACCACTGTATAGATTTCCCCACTTTTGATACATGCCTAAATCTAAATTCAGATTCCATGAACAAAGCTTCTTTCCCAGAATTGTCCGCCTGTGGAACACAGTTCCGCTGGCCTTCTTCCTGATTGAATACAACATTGTAGGCTTCAAATCAAGTGTAAACAAGTTCTTGGTGAGCCGTCCCCATAATTAATCAAATTCTATGCAATCTTCACCATTAACAATTACTACACTACAACTTTACATTAACTCTTGTCCTCGAGTGGTCTTCGGGTCTTGATATATGGTGACTAACAAATAAAAACATAGCAGCGTGAACAAAATGGTGCTGTTATCAAGTCTTAACTTAGATCTGAGGTTGTTTTTTTTTGTTTTGTTTCTCCAGATTTTTAAAGCTGATTAAATGCTGCTAAGAACTTACCTATCCTGCACTGCAACCCGTAGTCTATACTGCCTTTATTTTCTTTATTGAGTTTGATTCACAAAGCTTATACTTTTTTTTAATTAGTGCCGGTGTTGACAAACCTACATTTATAAAAAAAAAAATGCTTTATAGATTATGAACACAGCTATCTATAAAATAAAGTGAAGCGGGTCTGAGTCTCGATTTTTGGTATCAATACTTTTCTTGCTATAAAATCAATAGTTCACTTTGAATAACCTACTCGACGTATGGATCGTGACACTGTGTTCGTCGTTCTTATTCATATAATTTGGATTCCAACAACATCTATAAATAAATATTTAGATATAAAAATATAACTATTTAGAAATATTAAAAGCATCGGAACTACAGTAAATCTATTACTAAATATTAAGAGATATTAAAAAGAATCGAGATCGGGAATTGTATCAGAATCGGGAATTCGGAACAGAATCGACAATTACATCGGAACTGGGAAATATATTGGAACCATTTCATCTAAACTATTTGGGAATATCAAGTGTTGTACGTGCGTGAGATTTTCGAGTACTCTTGGACAAGCTACGAATCTATTTTCCTTATATTTTATTGTTAGTAAGATAATAAGATAAATTGGACTCTCAAGCCTTGTTAGAGCAACTAATCTAAGAGAAGTAAAGATCCGAAAATAATATCAATCGTTTTCTATAGACCCCAGCATTGCTTACAGTAATATTGGATAACACTTTACCATTAGATGCAAGCGAATACCAGATCGGGGTTGACGCCGTTGTAGATTGTGTAACCATTGCTTCACTTTAAAGTTTTTTTTATCGTAAAATCACCTAGACGGAGGCCAATCACAATTAAATAGAGTAGAAAGTGAATCGTGGGTTTACATTTGGCAGCTTTGTAACTCTCGTTTACTTTGCACTCCTGTTTCATGAGCAATGTTTCTGAAAAAGCGGAAAGAATTTCTGTTTTCTTAATCAAACTTATTGTCAGCTAGTTTTTTTTTTTTTTATCTTGAAATAATATTTCATTTTTATATTTTAGCTCTTTACCTCAAGTGGTTCCATGCATTGTCTGGAGCGATTTCCATTTAAAAAAATAATTTTAATATTTTTTTTCTATAAATAAATATGGGATGTCATTTTTTTAAAAATGTTATTGTTATTATCCATTACCCAACGTATATGGGTACTGCAGGTAGTAAGAGGTATTTGAAGCGTACAAAAGAAGGAAAAGGTCTATTAATAATTTTACACGCCACATTTGATAATATATTTTAGTAAAAGTATTTTTCATCTTATATTAAATCGAAGAAACCAGTAAATGGCAAGATAGCATCCAATGTTTGGACAGTTCATAATTTATTTATTCGTTGTTTATATAAATATATATATATATATATATGTGTGTGTGTGTGTGTGTGTGTGTGTGTGTGTGTGTGTGTGTGTGTGTGTGTGTGTGTTGTTGTTGTTTTATTTATGGAAGACGTGTGATAGATTTGGAAATTCTGCTGTGAAAAAAAATTCAGGTTGAATTAAAGAAGGAATGAATGGCTGATGGACATGTACTTACAAAAGGAGATTAGATGGTAAAAGAGCGGGGCTGGAAGAAGGTAAGGAATCAAACAGTGAAATACCCAAATCAATCGAGTGAGGAATTCGCAGAAAACAAGCGAAAATGAGAAGAATATGAGAAAATAAATTTTATGAAAAAAAAAGAAGAAAATGATCAAAATGAAAGTAGAGTAGAAAATGAAAAATTATAAAAGAAAAAATGAAAAATAATAAAAGAAAAAAATGAAAAATAATAAAAGAAAAAAATGAAAAATAATAAAAGAAAAAAATGAAAAATAATAAAAGAAAAAAATGAAAAATAATAAAAGAAAAAAATGAAAAATAATAAAAGAAGAAAATGAAATGAAAAAGAATAAAATGAATAATATTGAAAGAAAGGCGAAGGATAGCAAGAAGAAAAATGAAATATTTATTAGTGAAGGAAAAGAGAATTAAAAAAATTGAAGGAAAAATAAAGGGAAATATAAGGGAAAAAAGGAGATAATTGAAATTAAATGAAAATAAAAGAGAAGAAGAATAAAACAAGAGAGCCATTTTAGATTGGTTTGGTGGTTTTGTTTTTTGACATATCAAGCGTTTTGGTGGTTATTTAATACCAAATTTAGTCATTTTGGAAAAAGTGTCTATGCTTCAAGTTCGTTATATCTTCCTAAATTTACATCTTCGTCCAAGTTTGTTATATCATTGTCTTTGGCTTAGTTGTTTTATATGCGAACATTGTTGTTTATTGTGTTTTGGGCTTTGCAGAACATGGCTTGCAAAGGTAAAGAAATAAAAAAATAACATCAATATTTGGTTTAGTTTAGGTCAGTTAACCATAATCTAATAGCACTAGCGTTAATAGAATCAAACAAAAAAGAAGAAGAAGAAAAAGAAGAAGGGAAGGTAGAAGAAGAAGAAGAAGAAGAAGAAGAAGAGGAGGAGGAGGAAGAAGAGAAGGGAGAAGAAGAAGAAGAAGAAGAAGAAGAAGAAGGGAAGAAGAAGAAGAATTACAAAAATTATCCAAACAAGGTTAAAAAATATATAAAAGACAAAAACATTTTTAAAACTTGTAAATACAAGTTTAAAAAAAAAAAAAAAGAAACAAAAAGAAAAAAAAATGAAAACAAAAATGTAATTCCTTAAAGAGATTTATTGGCCTTCAGGCAAAGATCAAACTGTAGTTTCTGTTCTGATTAAACACTTCAATTTCTTATTTTCTCTCAGTGGAGGAAGAAATCCTTCACGACTGAAATACAATTTTAATATTTGTTCCTTTTCTCCACGTTAAAAAACGACGCTGGTGTAGAACTCTGTCCCGTAGGAAGACATTGTAAATTATTATAATAAAAAAGCCCACGTTTTACGATATTAAAAAAAATGTTTTTATTTTGCTAAGAGCTACGCAGGGACAAGCACTACGAGTGCCGCAGCTGATTTCACGAACGAAAGAAAGCCCAAGAGAAGTTATTCACGACGGAGTGCATAACCGAAAGTTAAAGAATTCTTTTTGTCTTCAGCAAAATTATTTTTTTTTCTTAACTGCAATTGCTAGCATATCACTATATAAAATATATCTACTTCATACATATGTGCGTGTATACCAAAAAGTTTCAATGATGAAGAATATAATTTTACATTATTACATCATCGAATGTAAAACAGTGAAGATAATAAAGTTCTTTTTCTTCCTTATTCCATGTATTTTCAAACATTTATACGTTTCTCTTCATTGGTAATGACTAGAAAAGTAAAACCTAGAACATAATAGTCAACATGAATTTGAAAATTTGAAATTGTTGTTATAAGCAATGTTCGCTGAAATGGGAATGAAGGTAGAGTCCATGAATTCGCATATCATCAGAAAGTAAAATCCGACCAAAATATGAAAATGATTAAAATAATCTCCTCTCTTTCTCTCTCTCTCTCTCTCTCTCTCTCTCTCTCTCTCTCGCTATATATATATATATATATATATATATATATATATATATATATATATATATATATATATATATATATATATATATACATACTAGCAAAAGTAACCGTCGTTGACTGGGTTCGAAAACAGCCTACAAAGAATGCAGATATATATGAAAAGTCTTTATTAAAGTTTGTGCCTATTTCCATTCTCTGGAGGCCAGGCGCGAACGCAGACCCCACAATTTTATTATACCATCCCTATTTAAGTTAAAACATACTTATTAAAGTATTCTTATGTATATCTATATCAAAAACACTTGTAAACTTTTTTTTTAATTTTTAAAGTTTTTATTTCTATATTTTGTGGACCAGGCGCGTACGCAGACCCCACAATTTTAATGAACCACCGTTTTGCAGGATCAAACATACCCATTTCTGTGTCTCGATACATCTTCTATCATTATATGTAATCAGTTTTTTTTTTAAATAGTCAACCACATAGGAGCCTATTCGTGAACTGACACACACACACACACGCACGCACGCACACACACATTCAGCTTTATATTATAGATATATGGAGAGAGAGAGCCGCACTGATGAGCTGTGAAACAGCGAAACAGTACTGTATGTGGATGATTATATATATATATATATATATATATATATATATATATTTGAATTTTTAGAATAGTTTTTATTTAACAATCAGTTGTTATGGAAACGTGAGATTGTAGGTTTACAAAATATTACTGGCAGTAATTACCAAACGGATGTAAAGAACGTATAACATGGATTTTACCAAGCAAGCTGGATCTAAAAAAAAAAAAACATTCATATCCTTTTTCTACAAATCCTCCTGCTACAGGACTTCTGATAAATGTATTATTTTCACTTTGACTTTCCATGTCTCACTGACTTTAGCAAATATGGTGCATACCTTTATAACTATTTGCTAATATTTTCTCTCCTCTGATGAGATGGTAGACATCGAAACCCTATAGGTTAAGGAGATTAATTTTCTAAAGCATTCTGTGTCTTGCTTAGAATAATAAAAATTCTTGGATATGAAACTCAACCACTTCATTTCATTTCAATGAGAGTTTTTTGGAATTCATTGAATTACAATTTAATATATATATTTGTATGTATATATATATATATATATTATATATATATTTATATTATATTATATTATATATATAAAGTCCCAAATGGATGATCCCATTAATGTGCAAACTAAAGGACAAATGACACATAGCTCACTACACAATTCAGATCATTAGCTTTCCAAAAGGCATTCATTTTTTGAATTCTTATCAGTAGTCGCTGAGATTTCGAACTTATAAAATTGCCAAAAACGTGGTCTATCTATATATCTATCTATCTATCTATCTACCTATCTATCTTTACATGTGTGTGTATGTGTGTGTGTGATCTGAGGTTATTGTTCTCCAAAGGTTAAGTAACCAACGAAGTTTAACGAACTTAATACAAGAGTGCTCAATGCCGTAGTAGAGCATGGTGGACTCTTCATTTGTTTTTACATGCGGTAATAGGTTCCTACTCAGTCATGAGCATGTTTCAGTCAGCTAGTTACTAGTAACTAGATACCTTTTTCAGTCGATACAGCTTATACGAAGGCAAAGTTTACAACCTTGCTTTCGATTTTATTTTGTATGGGAACTTCACGAGCTCTTTTTGTTTACACTACTGTTCAATGAACTATTGCACATTAAAGAAATTTATAAAAATAATAAAAGCTACCAAAAAATAAAATAAAAATGTTGAAATAGCTGAGATAAACGAGAGAATTTAATTTGCGTATCCCACACTCTCCTTTTTTTTTTGCTGGTTGAATGGCACGATGTAAAACAATAAGTTGTTGATCTTATTCTCTGCTTAACTCCTGGGAAAATATTTTAATATTGATGGGAAAACAGGATTCATTTTTTCATTTATATTTTTTAGAATGTTTTCATTTGCATTCATTATTAGCTTGTAGATAGAGGGAACTGACAAATAAGAATACATTCACATACACAGACATATACTTATATACATACATAGACACATGCATATGAACATACATACACAGGCACTCACACACATGCATATATATATATATATATATATATATATATATATATATATATATATACAATTTTTGTTGTAAAAATCTAATGGATAAACATCTGAAGAAGTTGGTGAGGACTGGATATTTTTACGGAAACATAAATTGTAAAATTGCCAACTCATTAAGGAAACAGCTGTAATGGAAAAATCCAGGAAATAAACGAAGGTTATAAAAAAGAAAACGTGAGTCTTTGAATTTTCAACAAAATTTTGGACTATATATATATATATATATATATATATATATATATATATATATATATATATATATCACGTTATTCCAGCAGTTCTGTCCGAATTTTTACCTTTGTTTTTAAATGGAGCGAAACTGAAAAAATATTGTATATAGCGTGTAATTTCTGCCTGTTTAGATGGTTTTTAACTAATTATATATTTTTTTACATAACGATAACATTTAAATTTGCTTGATTACAACACTACATTGGAGTGCCTAAGAATAATTTTAGTCATATAATTCTTTATAAGTTCAAGAAAGGAAACTCAGCAGCCGAAGCAGCTAGAAATATTCACTCAGTTTATGGAAAAGAATGTTTGAATGAAAGAACTTGCAGAAGATGTTTTGCAAAATCCAGAAGTAGAGATTTCACTATTGAAGATGAGGATCGACCCTGACGTCCAGTTGGGTTTGATGATAAGTTTCTTGAAGCAGCTCTTGAAGAAAATCCTGCTTTATCAGTCAAAGAATTGGCAATAAAACTGAGTTCAAACCATACAACTGTTCATCTTCATCTTCAACAACTTGGACAAGTTCCTAAACTTGGAAAATTGGTGCCTCACGAACTGTCTGATAACAATTTGAAATGCCGTCGACATCTGCTCTTCTCTCCATTCTCGCCAACTTGTTTCACCTTTTTTGATAGACTTGTGACTATTGATTAAAAAATTATCGAAATGTTAAGCGTCGAACACAATAGCTTGGTAAAGCGGAAAAACCTAAGCCACAACCGAAAAGAGAACTTTATGGGAATAAGGTTCTTCTTTCAACATGGGGGTATTGCCAAGGAATAATCCACTTTGAATTTTTACCATCTAATCTAACAATTAATGCTCAAATATACTGTCAGCAATTAGAACGTTTCAATCAAGGTTTGAGCGTAAAAAGCTCTGCTCTAGTGAATCGAAAAGGAGTGATGTTTCATCAGGACAACGCCCGACTCCACACAGTAAGAATCACCTCACAAAAGATCGAAGAACTTGCTTTGGAGAAAATTCCTCATCCAACCTATTCTCCTAACCTTGCTCCTCGAGACTATCATTTGTTTCGTACCTTACACAATCCTGGAACAGCTATTGTAAAGCAGAAACATGTTGAAACTGACGTTTGTGAGTTCTCCGAATTCAAAGCCAAATGGATTCTTTTCTTTTTATATATATATATATATATATATATATATATATATATATATATATATATATATATATTAAAGCTATGGAATAGGGCTAATAAGGTTATGGAATGAAGCTATATATGAGGTCCATAACATTTTAAAAGGCTATGAAATCTCATCTAGAAAGAAAAGGTGAATTAGCGGACACGATAGAGCGACTGTTTACCACGCTGAGATTACTTTTGGCCAGAAGCTGCGGCCTTCTCTGCTGCCAGTCGTCGCGGGTTCGCTTCACTAGACATGAGCATTGGATGTTCAGAGAGTGTCTATCTGATGCGCAACACCTAAACTGGGTAAGCAAGTTTGGAGCCAAGGTGGAAAGTCCTGTGGTGATGAAGTGAGACTACGCCAATATATACACTGCGTATCAAATTATTAACGAGGTTACATTTTTTCTTTATATTTAAGGAACGAGTGTATAAAAATCCATGAAACTTTCAGAAAGTGCTTAAAATATGATTCAGCTGCTCTTCTCAGAAAATTAAAGTATTTAAAGCAGTATTAGCGGAATTATGGCAGAGGATAGGAATATCTGTTGCTTTTAATGTGTCAAGTTATTTGCGAGGTTGCGGAAAAAACACAATATACCCATAACTTGTTTATTGAAATAATTTTAAAACATTAAATGAACTAGGAAAAATGCTTAGAACACAATAACTACATAGCAATTTCCACTTTGACATAATTAGTAGGGGATGTGCGATCCCTTTTTATGAATGACTTGTGAAAGACATTGTGACTTTTATGAAAGACGTTGGTCCATAGAATTATTCAAATTTGTGATTTCGTCAACAGTTATTCCTCGCGATACCTTTTGGAGGGCATGCTTTTAAATCGGCGTCCACTTGCATAGAGGTATCGCTTCATGATACTCCAAAGGTTCTCAATTGGGTTCAAATCTGGACAATCCGCAGGCCACTCCATCTTCCGTAGGCCAAAGAACCCCAGTTGTTGCAAATACTCTTTGTTTTCATTTGCTGCATGCGAAATAAACATTATCCTGCATAAAAATAATCGTTCTTCTGGACGTCAACCTTTGCTTCTTCAGCCATGGTTCAAAGTGCTCCTTCAGAAAACCTATGTAAGAATTTGACGTCATTTTTACGCCTTCTGGGACTTTCCATGTTCCAACTAAATTACCTCCAATACACCCAGTCCAAATCATTATCCCACCACCACCTTCTTGGCGCCATAAACGCTGATGAAGATGTCGTCTATCTAGTACCACCCCCTTGTTCAGCAATCTGAGCCATCAAGATTGACATGCACTTCATCTGTAAACAAAACTTTAGAAAAATCCGTTTTCATGTTGTCCTCTGCCCATTTCAATCGGTTTTGTATATGATGTTGCTTTAATGGAGGCTTTGTTACAGGCTTAACAGACTTTGCCACTTCTTTCAGATGGCGACATCGGGTATTTTTGAGACATTCTTAAATTCGGCTTGGTCCAAGACTTCTCAACTTGTCTGCCCAGGTTTCTTAACAGCTTCACGTTTAATTTGGAATAGAGAGCGGCGTGAAACAAATGTAGATTTACCTTTATCAGCTCTCTACGTACCTTTGTAGGATCCTTGGCAAAGTTCTTCACAGTTTGATGGTACTTTTCTATCATTTTCGATATTCCGAGGGTAATTGTACTTTTTGCTAGCTGTTCTGTAATAGTGCTTTTTTCAGAACTACTCAAAGCACCTTTATGACCCATTCTATTGACGAAACAAACTGTCTTGTTAATAATTTGACACACCTCAAATACCGTGGATTCAATAATTAAGATGACAAGTTGTTTACGTTGCGCAAAACGGTACGAAAATTTCACAGTACGAAAATTTCACAGTACGCGCAGCTCAGCATTGCCAACGTTCCCGAAGCTTTTGATACGAAACTACCGGTAAGTTTCTGAAACTGGTACAAAAATGTTATCTCATTAATAATTTGACATGCAGTGTGTGTGTGTGTGTATATATATATATATATATATATATATATATATATATATATATATATACATATATATATATATTAACAGTCTTTGTTCGGTTGTAAAATAAACAAAAGCGAAATAAAGATTTTTTTTCATATTCTTAAAACAGACGTAGTTGTTTCTGAATTTATTTTTTTTGTTCGCGATTTTGTGATGTTTTCTCTTTTTTTTTTTTTTGCAAAATACAATCTTCAATGCAAACTGATAGAAACCATCTTTCAAAGAACTTCTCGCGGTGTTTTAACATTGGCGGGAAATAGTAGTACTAAACGTGTGTTGCTTTAGTCTAGTTTTAGAATTGTAACAACTCGTCTAGCTACAACCACAGCAAAGAACCTTCCTTTCTCTCTTTACCAAAAGCCAAACGAAAATTCCATGAACAAAGTCCCTCTCTTAGAGCATCGCATCTTCTTCCCAACTGACCACAATATGGTGATTTTCAAGTGAAATCTAAACAAATACTTGTTGAGCTGTCTTCTTCGATAATCAATTTCTCTTATTATTCCCGTTTATCTCGCGGTGGCGATTGTCATTCAACTAACGATATTTTAACCTTGATCCTCCAGTAATCACTGCGTCGTAATAAATTGTGCTTAGTTAGCAAAATATAAAGAAGAAAAAAAAACATGTCGATTAGTTAAAAGCGCAAAAAAAAAAAATACGGATGGGCATAGGATTATCCACTACCAATACCAAATGCCGACGGAATAAGATCATAACTTATTAGAATGTTCAATAGTTATAAAATATTATTTTCATAATTAAATGTGCGAAGAGCAATTATTAAAACTGTTAGCATCATGTATACCATTATTCTTATCTCGATTCTTCACGCTGATTCGGTCGATGCAACCTCTGGTCTATTTCGGGCGCATGTCTGCAACAGTTATAGGTTACATCGACCGAAACGATGTGAATATAATAATCAAAATGAAAAACTTTGCAAAGCTTTCATCTAAGATAAGAATTGTCATCCAAATGATGCAAACTATCAATCCTCATCTAAAAAATTCTGAAACATCAAATATTTAATTATTTGTTTCAGTTTAAACATTCATTCCAAAGAGCTCGCCATAAGTAACTATGTATTTTCTTTTCTTTGTATTTTTTTTTATATTTTTAAGTATTTCTTCTGACCTAAAACTATATCCGATGGTGAGGCCCCACCTTGCGGGCTTTGGGGAGTGTGGAGCCACCCTTTAATTGACATTGCTCTCAGGTCCACTCTAACCCGGAGTGGTAGTACCTGTTAGGGTCCCAACTATGGGTTAAATAGAATCTGACTTAAAAAAAAATATACTCCATTAAAAATCGTTCCTCAAAATTACCAGATTCGGCATTAAATAACCTGAAAAAGGTTGATATGCCGTAAAACAAAAACAACCAACCAATCAACAAAGTATTTCTTCTGTTTGTATTTCATGTGTTGCTCGGGAGCAGAAATCGCATATTTTTATAGCATTGTTAAACTATATTTTTACAAAGGAATCACCACTTATCAAGGCCCAAAGGTAACTCGAGGATACGGGATAAAGAGTGCACAGTAGTCAATGGGACAATACCATAGTAATCGTTAGAAGGGTAAATTTGGTAAATTGGATTACTGAAGGGGAACGGCTCATCCAGAATTTGTTTAGGTTGAACTTGAAGACGGCCATATTGTAGTCAACTGTAAAGCAGGCAAACGGAAAAGTGTCCCACGTGTGCAGTTCTAAGAAAGAAACTTTGTTCATTGAACCCACGTTTAGGTCTAGGCACAGATAAAGAGTGCGGGGGAACTATTGATAGTTTTTTTAATTAGACGAGTGTGTCACGCAAATGTTTGTCGAGGGGGGCATAGATTGGAGCACAGACGAGCACTTGTCATGAAAATAACGATAAAGCAGAGACAGACTCGCAAAGTATCTTCTATGGGAAATAGCTTGCATGGAAGAGAAAGGGGCATCGCCTACTAGACTACGAAGTCTATTTTGAACTATATCAAGGCAGGATAAGCTGCTTCTAGCAGCTTATGGCCAGATATGGCAACAATACTCCATCCTTTGACGTATCTGATTCTTATATAGGTAGAGAATTGCATCAGCATTCTGGATCCATTAAATAACAAATCAGAGCTGTTATTTCTCAAGCGCCATTAGACGTTAAAACTGTGCATCAAAGTATGCCATTCAAAGATTAGCACAGTGAATTGGACTCCAATAAGAGCAAATTAAGCTTTAATATTTTTTTTAATACAAATCATATTTTTGCTTACTTAACTGGCGTAGGAGATAGTCACACAAATATAGAATACATCCTTGACAATCAGTCCGACAGTAGTTTTGTTGTTGTTAGGCTGCGACATGGTTCTGCTCAATCACAAGATAGCCACCCTCCCAACTTTTACCTTCTCTCTTTGAGGTGGTGGGTTATTGCTAATTGCATGAGGCGCCCCTAACAGATAATGCCAACAGGGCGACTCGGGTATTTTTTTGTAGGCTAGAATGCGCATCTTCTAGCGTACTGATATTTCAAGATCCTACTTGACCTTCTGTCTAATGCTTTTGAGGTGAGGCAAGTAAATCATGTTTTATGTTATCGACCTATTTGACACAGTGGCAAGAGTGTTCAATAATGGGTCGGGAGATCAGCGTTCGAGCCTCGGTCAAGTCATACACAAGACTTAACTAATAGTACTCCCTTTCCAAACAATCAGCTTTACAAGAGGAGGATCAAAGGCAAATGGAATAATCCTGGTAAAGGAATAGTGCCCTTCCCTAAACCTAGGTGTAGCAGCTAATGAAAAGGACGCCTTAAGGTGGCCATCGGCTATAGCCTGTCACTTACCTTAGCATATGTTAAGAACTTAACTGCAATCTTTGGTACTTTCTATATAACAGTTTTATAGGTCTTCTATCGTCTCCACCGTACTGTATACCGATACTCTATGGCTGATTGGGATAGCTTCCGTACATTCATATCTGATTTACCTCTGCACTCCATGTTTTAAAATGATGTGTCCTCTATAGTATCAGATCTGACCGAATGGTTAATTGTAGGCATAGACCAATTCATACAATCTATGGTTCTCCTCAGAATGTGCTGCTGCTATCGCATACAGAAATCACTTTTTCCATAGCTACCAACGTAATAGATGCACTGAGACTAAAACTGCTTTCAGGACTGCCAGCAACCACTGTAAAAGAGTAATAAAAAAATGCTAGAGAGTTATATGCCCAGTCTGTTAAATCCAAGGTAGCTGATCAGCGGCTTGGTTCCCACCAGTTTTGGCAAATAACAAATAGGATCCTGAACAGAAGTGTGCGTTCTATCCCAACCATTATCAATGGACCAGAGGTCATCTCGTCAGCGTCAGACAAGGCCAAACTATTTGCAAAGAACTTTGCAGCTAATTCTACCCTATGCGACGAAGGCCATCAACTCCCCATATTTCCTCCTATAAGACAGAACAAGCTAGGTAACATACAAATATCCGTGCATGAGGTCGCCAAGCTAATCAAGAACCTAGATTCCAGTAAAGCAACTGGCCCTGATGGCATCCCAATTATAGTGTTAAAAAAGCTTCAATCAGAACTTGCTTCCATACTTACGAAACTATGTAAGCGCTGCCTTAAGGAGAAGTGCTTTCCGACTCCCTGGAAGACCTCATCAGTTTGCCCTGTATTTAAGAATTCAGGTGATAAGTCATCTCCCTCTCAGTACAGGCCAATAAGTCTCCTGTGTGTTATGAGTAAGCTGCTGGAATCCATATTAAATAGAGAAATAGTCAACCACCTCAGCAGGAACAACCTTCTTAGTGACACACAATATGGTTTCCGTTCTGCAAGATCTACCGCAGATGTGCTGACGATTATATCCCACAGTATAAGTGAATCTCGGTACAAAGGCTTCCTTTCTAGGGCAATTGCTCTTGACATATCAAAGGCCTTCGACAAGGTATGGCATAAGGGTCTACTTCACAAGATTTCCCGCTACGGTATAACTAGAAATGTTTTCTCAATCATTAAATCATTTCTCTCCGATAGGCGCATGAGAGTAGTGGTAGATGGACAAAAATCGGAGGCCTGCAATATAAATGCTGGAGCCCCTCAGGGGACAATCCTGGGCCCAACTGTCTTCCTGATCTACATCAATGACCTCCCTAAACACATACTTAAATCATTCGTTGACATCTATGCTGATGACACGACCATCTACGGCAACACATCAAAGGCTGTAAATGACAAAGTTCTCTCTGATTCTCTCTCCTCTGATCTCGAGCGCGTGGTTCAGTGGGAGAAGATGTGGATGGTTACCTTTAATGCATCCAAAACCAAACTCCTATCCTTACATTATCAACGCTCTGATCCCCATCTGGCATCAATTGTGATGGATAGCTCTCGTCTGGGTGAGGCCCCGTGTTTTGACAAGCTTCTGGGTTTGACCTTTACTCCTGATCTGAAATGGAACACGTACATCAAGTCTGTTGCCAACCTCACTGGATATCTCACTACTGATGCAATTCTCTATCTATATAAAAGCCAAGTACGTCCAAGGATGGAATACTGTTGCCATATCTGGGCAGGAGCTGCTAAAAACAGGCTATCCTGCATTGACAGAGTACAAAATAGACTTCGTGGCTTAGTGGGGGATGCCCTTTTCTCTACCCTGCAACCTCTCTCCCACAGAAGAGACGTTGCGAGCCTATCCTTGTTTTATCGTTATTTCCATGGCAGGTGCTCGTCTGAACTCCAATCTCTGGTCCCCCCTCGCCAATCTTTCACGAAAAACACCCGTCTAGCTGAATCCACTGTGGAAAATTTCCCCCACTCTATATCTGTGCCTAAATCAAAACGTAGATTCAATGAAAAAAGCTTCTTTCTTAGAACTGCACGCCTGTTGAACTCTGTTCCGTCTGCATGCTTCTCACCGGACTACAACTTGGATGTGTTCAAGTTCAACGTTAACAAATTCCTAATGAACCGCCCCCTTTAGTAAACACTTCATCAAATCTCCACACTAACGTAATGTACCTGCAATAACCCTTATCCCTGAGTGGCTTCCGGGCCTTGATAAGTGGTGATCGCTGTGTAAAAAAATGTTATTTTATTATGTTAAAATAAACTATGGCGGGTTCTTTATTAAAATACGCGTGCGGAATTAATTCTCACCAGAAATATTCGTATTATTTGGATTTTCGAACTATTGTTCTCATCTTGACTGTTATTTACGCAAAGTTTCGGTCGATGTAAACTTTTCTCTTTTTCAGGTGTATCTTATGGAACTCATGAACTTTTCTGTCCAGCTCAGGACCAAGTGTTTTATCCATTAAACCATGAAACCACAAGGAGATAACCATAATCCTGAAAATGGCGAGTACTTAATCACCTACGCCACAGGTTTGCAAGGGTGGAGAAATTACTAAGTAAAATCCAGTTGTAAAGTAACATCCTCACAGCAGGCGACGTCAAAATACAATTGCGAATTACTTAGGACTTGTAACCAGTCATGTATGGTGGATTTGAGCATGCTATCACTGCGGATAAAATATAGGATTCCATTCGAAATTCTGTACAGATTCCGGAATTCGACAGAACGATTACCGAGTTGAACAAGATACAACTGAAGAAGGTCGGAGGTAAAGTCGACTTAAACGTGTGAAAATAACACTCAACGTAAGAACAGTACTCTGAAGAATACAAACAATACGAAGAAGAACGAATAACATGATGGAACGCTCCTTAAGTAGAACTGATTATTCAGAATGAAATATTGATTTTATAGTAAGAAACGTATTACTTCTAATCAAAGTATACAAGTTATATGATTCTCCGTGGTTTATAAAGAAACACTTTAATGATATGGTATATTGTTGAACTTCAAAAAAAAAACAGATGAAATACATCGAGGTTGTAGAGAAAATAAATGAACGTGTACACATGCACATAATTAAATGCACATTTTTATTTTCGTGTACATAACATACATGATTAAATTATCTAAGGTGTACGTGTGTGCATGTGTGTATGTGTATATTTGTGTGTGTATGTGCGCGCATGTGTGTGTGTGTGTGTGTGTGTGTGTGTGTGTGTGTGTGTGTGTGTGTGTGTGTGTGTGTGTGTGTGTGTGTGTGTGTGTGTGTGTGATCACTTTTATGTTTTCTTTATAGAACCTGTTGGGGTATATTTCCTGTTTACGATCAAAATCTCAATGGTTTTCAGTGAAAACAGAAGGATATTCTTTGTTATAGACTGGAAGGGCAGAGGCTGTATTATAATAAGAAATCCGCGCGCTAGCTTGAACCACATATAAAAGAAATTATAAAAACAAAACTTACACAAAAATAAAACCCCAAAAACGATACATAATAAAATCTAAAGCCGATGAAAAAACAATTTGATTGAGACCAATTGGAGAGAAATCACTCAGTTTGAGGATGTCATCAAGTTGTTGCAAATAAGACTGGAAATGAAAAAAGATGGCCGTCATGTGCATGCTGGAAGCGTAAGAAAAGCATTATGGAATAGCAAAGATGGTAGGACAAGTATTATGGAATAGCAAAGATGGCTTCGTTCTAGGGCATCAAAGAGGGTGAATCATGCTTATTGCTAATAAGATTATGATATTGTAAAGTGGTTGGAGTTTATCTGCTTTTCATCAGTCATTATTTACGATATAAATACGATCACAATTACTCGCATGGCTTTTATTACAACTACAAGAAGCAACCAACATTGCAGGAGATCGAAAATGTTTTTATATGTAAGATGTTTGCTTGGTTTTAAACGGCACATTGATCATTGTTGATTAATTTAATGCTTCAAGCATAGATATGTTTGGTATACGATTCATTTGTGGATTAATTTGTTATGTAGTCAAATATTTTGTAAATAAATAGTTTATAATAAATAGCTTCTAGTTTATCAATATATGAAGCCCTGACAATTCGATGCGTGAGAGTGGACCTGAGAATATTGGCAATTAAGAGATTAAAAATACATCTAATACATATAAATATATATAAATATATATATATATATATATATATATATTATATATACATATATATATATATATATATATATATATATATATATCGTATCTTACATTATACTAACTGGATGTCCGACGTTGCCTGATCGTTTAAACATGATATTTTAATGTATGCAGATTGCGTATGTTTTATAATCAATGTAAAAACATATGCATATTTCATTCATAATCAAAATATGTATATTAATTTATAATCAATATAAAAATGTGTGTATATTTAATTTATACTAAACTAGCCTAGGTGTCCGGCTAGGCCCGGGTGTATAGAGGTATGTGTTGAGCAAAAAAAAAAAGTGGTAGTAGGCAGGTAGGCTTGAACCCGTGCCACGAAAGAGGAAAAGAACGTGAAAAAAACCCTGACATCTTTTCCTTGGCCCCCATCACCTAACTGGAAGTGGCGAAGGTTTAAGTTAAGGCTAGTCAATCGAGAAGTGGTGATAACTTTCGAAAATATCAGCGAAAGAAGCGACTCCTCCCTATAGAAACATGATTAGTTTAGGGCGAAGAACTTAATGTTTTAGCCGATATTTGTCGTCCGAAGAACCGAGCTTCAAAATGCCACTTTAAGTAATTTTATGTGAGGGGGTAGTGTGTGTAGAAATAAGAGCCCTCGTTTTGGTATTGAAGTTAAGATCGAAATGTTAAGTTTTCCAACTTATGTTTATCAGTAAAGAATTTCTGCTTTTCTAATAGAGATAGGGATGTTTTCAGCAGAAAGTGGGAGGTATTCCTTCTCGAACATATATATATATATATATATATATATATATATATATATATATATAATGCTAATAAAGCTATAAGGATCTCTTTATAGTTTGTTGTCTTGTTTTGTTCATGTCACCGTGCACCTAATATGGTAACTAACAAAGCGAACAACATCAATAAAGGACCTACAATAGGATGAAATTGAATGAGAGTTGAAAAAATAAAGGGAAGAATGGGGCGGGGGCGAAAGAAATGGCTGACTAATTAAAAAAAATGTATACATTTTTGTCTGAATATGCAAACTGTCGTAAAGCATAACAGGTGGCTTTTGAAAACTTTATAGATAGATTAAAATTTCGAATTAAAATGTCAAGTATCATGGTTCAGTTGTGCTCTAAACGGAAGCATTCACATCCAACACGCACCTGTCACATCAATGAATATATATATATATATATATATATATATATATATATATATATATATATATATATTAGGCACCGCCAAAACTGGGGGGGGCAGGTCAGTACTTTTTGACGGACCGTCTTTTTAAAAATCTACCAAAAATCAGGTAATTATCCGATCAATACGAAATTTTCAGCGATTATTAAGAGAAGAATGAACTTTATAACAGTGTACTTATTTTTCATAAACGATATTTACATATATATATTTTTTTGCTTACAACCCCCCCCTTGTTTTGAAGTGGGAACAAATATGCTTAAAATAATCATCTGAAACTGAACTCAACATATTGTGTTGTTGTAAGGGACAGAATTATAGATTTAAAAAAAACATTGTTTGCATACCTTATTTTGACGTCTGAATATCAGAACTTCGATTGTGTTTAATTATCCCGCTTTTGAGTTTTGAAGTGTGAAATTCAGTGAATATGTTAAGTAAAATAATTAGTTTAAGTTAAGCAAAACAAAAAAAAAAAATTTTAATATTTATATGAAAAAAGCCATTTTAAAATCTTTGATAAATAAATTAACAATTTTTTTTAGCGAGCCGAATAATGCATGACCATTATTAAACAGGGCATGCTTTGAAGAATCGATACCAAGAAAAAAATTCGATAAATATTGTGCCCTTTGTGTTAAAAATAGCATCATTTTTTTCGATCCCGTTAGAAAACATTTGCCGCCTTTCGACTACGGTAGACCAAACGCGCTAAAATAATTTTTTTTTATTCTGCTTTAAATTGCCCCCCCCCCCATTTTGGGGTGCCTGGCCCCCACACACACATTAAAAACCAAACTCATACAAATGGTGACCAATCTGGTACTGGCCAGCCTCAGCTTAATAATATATTGAAATTTTCGTCACTGAAAAATAAGTTATTTTGGCCTGTTTGGTCTTCCATAGTTTGCTTCTTATCAAACGCAAACGTAAACAGTGTCGATCTAGACTCTAGATCGGCACGAAATAACCGGTTGCCTATATGAATAAGTGGAATTATTTGAAATCCAGGTACTTATATTATAATATTTTTGCATATTCTCATAGAAAATCATTCTAAATTTTAGTTAGACAATAAATAAATTAATTAATTATTTCAAAAACCTTCTTTTTTTTTAATATTTATGTACGTTTTTTTGTGCAAGACAAAAAATGTCAATTGTTAACTTTTTGGGAAAATTAAACATTTAAAATTTAATTAAAAATAGTAGAAAACGTTTTTACATTATTCTGTTTTCTATATGATAAAATTCAGGGTTTTATCTTTCGGGTAAAAAAAAAGTTACTCAGAAATAATTGATTTTAATAAATGTAATTTCGTTTTAAAAAACAACAAAAACTTGATTTTGCGGCCATTTTTGGCGGTGCCTAATATATATATATATATATATATATATATATATATATATATATATTCTTCGTGTAATCATTAAAATAATCTGAGCAATCTAATCGTTTTTTCTTCATTTTATATTTGCAAAGACAATGTCCGACATTGCATTCTCATAGGTGCGATTTATTTTGTTTTCTTGAGTTCCCTTTCGTTTTAATCTCATTGTAAGTCTTGATTTTATCGCTCTTTTTATTTTCTATTTTATTGATTTTGGCCTTGTTTCACTTCATTTAGTTTTTTGATCTTGTGTTAAGCTCTAATTCAGTCCAAGACTCATCCCAATTGATTTTTTTAATGTTTACGGTTTTATGACTAGACTCAGATTCTGATTCGTTCTTTTCCAATGCACGACTATCCACCTTTGCCGTTTTTATGCGAATTTATTGTCACAGAACTTACTAGATAGATTTTTTTAGATTCTTGGACCACCTTTTTTTTTAATTAAAATTTCCATAAGTAACAAGGCGGGGAGGGCTGTGTTGTCAACATCGTTACAAGGACACTAATCCTAAGTCCCAGTTGCTATATTTTCATCTTCCTCTGGTGGACCTATCAAAATGTAACCAGCCACTTACTCATCACTAGAATTACCGCCTCAATATGGGTCCGGAGTATAAATTTATGAGTAACCTCTAAGTATTTACTTCAAAAGTGCTCAATACGTAGGTAGAGCTAGTTAGTAAGCTATAAAATAGATATGGCGATTAAGCTACACTGAATATTCCGCGTTTCATCCACTCTAGGACTCTTCAGGCTTATGCGCATAAGCTTGAAGAGTCCTAGAGTGGATGGAACGCGGAATGCGCATAAGCTTGAAGAGTCCTAGAGTGGATGAAACGCGGAATATTCAGTGTAGCTTAATCGCCATATCTATTTTATAGCTTACTATATATATATATATATATATATATATATATATATATATATATATATATATATATATATATATATATATATATATATACCGCCTAAACAAGTAGTCCAGCGGGTTCAAGTAGGGAGGGTGGGTCAATGAGTGAAGGCTATAAAGCCAAAGCACTTTTTTTGGAAACCAAGTCTGGGTTTTTTCGGACTTGTGAGCCGGCGCCAATTTATGCCAACGGCCGACTGATTGCACCAGAGGCTCACCACACTCCTCAGCACATCCATGTACATTTTGGTGTTGACTTTCAAACCGACTTCGAAAATGTACAGTGGCATGATGTGGCTCTCACTTAAAACCCCACCAATGACCATAACCGCGGCCGAAAACTTTGTTATCATGACGCTGGGCACGTAGATGTTATTTGTGGCAATCCAGCAATACATTTTCTAGGCTTTGGGTAATGGTCCTTTTTTCATAACTTGGATCGGTAAAGAGCATGAGTTGTACAGCGGTGCATCTCTGTTGAACATTGTGTCACTTTCAGACATGATAGGCGGCTCCTACCGCACCTAGGATTCGTACATAAATGCAATTAAAAAGAAAACCGGTTTTATCAAATGAAAATGGGATCATATCGCCTTTTCTAAGGCGACAATTTCATCGTTCCACTACGTGTATGTTGCGTCCACTATAATATATAATAATAGATAGAGAATTGACACTTTTTTAATATATATGAAATGTGCATGAATTATCATATATAAGCGTATTTAACGTGCGGGCAAAACCCGGCGCTTCTGCTCGTAATTATTAAAAACTTTTGTTTATAAACAAAAGAAATTATCGCATTAAGTTATTTCAGATACATCAAAGTTTAATTACTTGGGTTCCTTTTGACTTAATCAACATATTCTGTTTCAAGATGCAGGATTTTTAACTTGAATTCTTTAAGGCGTTTTTTTCATTCATCGCTATTAGTTATTTGGTAGAATACTCAGGGGTTCGATTCTCGATCGAGTAATATGTACAATTAAAAGACGAGAATCTCGTTTTAATAACAACATGATTGATTTCCTTCGTTAGTATGACCTGTAAGAAAAGAGTTAGTATTTGGAAGGGTTCCTGTGTAGAAATGTTGGTGAAAGACTAAACAAGCCTGTTGAAAGAGAGAGTTTATAGATGTATGTTGAATTTCGTAGTAGCAGCATGCGTCCATGTATGGACGGGGGCAAACGGTTAACGATTCCTACGGGAGAAAGAGAGTTTATGCGTGTACGGCATTGAAGTCTATGTGCGGAGGTAAGGTTGTTTGTCTTCTCGTCGACACAGGATCCAAAGGCCTGGGTGAAGTTGCCCCCAACAGAGGAGTGTGCTGTCAACGAGAACCAGGAAGAAAAAGAGAGATTTGTTTTGGGTTTAATCTTTTATAAACCCAGTCACGTGGTCAAGTCGCCTGTGATTCTTTGATTGGACAAGCCAGAAATGAGGTTTACTGCTGCTACCACTCAGCAATGATGTTATAAAACATATTTGAAATCTTAAGCCGCAGGTATATGCTGCTGCTACTGCTGCTACGCATACCAAAGATATAAAATTAACTGTTACAGATGTATTGTCCTTCTTGATAACTTGATAGAGTAGATAGTGAAAAAGAAACCTTAATAAAATAATCCCAAGGATTATTCGAATTGCATGGTAATTTGCTGGATTAAGTTTGTCCAATTTTTATGGTTATGTATAACAAGAATCCAGGGCCAGTTCTTATGTTATTTTTTTAAAAAAATACATGAAGCTATGTTTATGAAACCCCAGCAGTTACCTTACATAACACTACGCATAAAATGAGTAAGAGCATTTACAAATGTTTAATATAAATGCAATTTATTCTGAGAAGAAAATTCTGGTTGTTAACGATTTCACCTGCAACTCTATAAGTCACTTAGTCGGTCGGTCGGCCCGTAACACATGTACTTTTTATTTCTTTTTATGTTTATTATACCACTATTTACAGCAGTTTTTTTAATGTTCTATATTTTTACACCAGTTTTTTGTTTAATGGTTTGTTTTTAGACATCTGAAGTATCAAACTCTAATATCCCAAGACCCAAATTCCGTAATCTCTGAATGTCAGGTATTTAAATAATTACTGTTCCTAAATTTACAATGCACACAAAAAATAAACTAATGCAAACATAGTAAAAAATACAGCAATTTTGAAATAACTCACCTCATTTAAAATTATAAAAATAACGTACATGCATATGTGTACATATATATATATATATATATATATATATATATATGTGTGTGTGTGTGTCTGTGTGTATAATATATATATAATCTATGTATAAATATTATACATGTGTGCACGTATATATTATATTATTGCATTAAGGTCCTGGAGGTGACTCGTTCTCAGTAGACGGGACGTAAGATTCTTCACGTGTTGCGAATTTGCTACAGAAAACGTTTAATATTTATGGAGCAATTCTAGTTTCTGATAGGTTGGTAACAGAGTATGAATTAATTCAATTACTCAGTTCCTAGCAGCATCGTTTATAAATAGTATCTCCCGACTGTGTGGGATCATACCCTAATATAAAGTAAAAATATTGCAACAATATATATACATATATATATATATATATATATATACTTATATATATTTTTTTTATATATGTGTGTGTGTGTTTATGTGAATCATTTCCTTAAACAAGCTTAGTATCTTTTACTTTCTATATTTTTTTATATAATTCTATTATTAAAACTCTCTTAATATATCCAATTTTATCACTATTACTTTATTATAATTTCTAATTAATTATATTTCAGTTTATTTATCTGAATAAATCAAACTTATATAATTTATTTATTTTGTATCGACTGGCTTAAAATGAAGTTTTCTACCCTCCTATGCACCTATATTTAAAATAAAAACACAGAGTTCATAGTTCCTGCTTAAATTCTGACACTGCAAAATTTTTTATGACCCGCGTATTTAAGCCTTTAACTTTGAATAAAGTTTGACCTAAATTTAACACCCACCTCTTCTCCTAGCATTGATTCCTGTTATCAACGACTTTGTAGTTTAAGCCTTTCCGGTCCTTTTGTTTCTTTTCCTTTTTCTTCTTCTTCCAAAATTAGTTTATTTCTTTTTTTTTTCTTCATCGTGTAAGATTAACTCCTAAAAACTGAATGATCGGTTCTTTTATTAATGAACCCATGACAGACATATCTGTGAGAGACAGACTGAGAATATTTTTTTCTGTATGGTTACCAAATTGAGACTTGATGAACTCGGAGATTTATGTGATCTAAATTTATACGCATATTTGTACAATGTACTGAAGATCTAGTTTTCCTTTGTATATATTCATTTATATGTATGTATGTTTTGGCATATATATATACATATATTTATATATATATATATATATATATATATATATATATATATATATATATATATATATATATATAAGTTTATATTATGTACCTATTTACTATGCCTCCCCACGCGACAGAGTTAGACACCAGGGTCGTTTTTTAACGTAGAGAAAAAGTACAAAAATAAAAATTGTCTCAGTCGTGAAGAATTTCTCCTCCACCGAAAGAGAACAAGAAATAGAAGTGCAGCATCTGAAGAACAGATGGTATTTATTTGCTCCCGCACCGAGCAAATTAGGCACAAGGCCGATTTTTAATGTGAGGAGTGAAGGGAGGGGGAAGGGGAAAAGGGGACCAGCTCCCGAGAGGTGGGAAATGGGAGCTGGTTAAAGGTCAAACATGTGGGGTTGCCCCCACATCTGGTCCTTGCCAGTCATAGCTAGTCATAGCCAGTCATAGCTTGCAGCATCTGCCGGAACAGATGGTATTTATTTGCTCCCCCACCGAGAAAATTAGGCACAAGGCCGATTTTTAATGTGAGGAGTGAAGGGAGGGGGAAGGGAAAAAGGGGACCAGCTCCCGAGAGGTGGGAAATGGGAGCTGGTTAAAGGTCAGGCATGTGGGGTTGCCCCCACATCTGGTCTTTGCTAGTCATAGCTTGCAGCATCTGCCGGAACAGATGGTATTTATTTGCTCCCCCACTGAGCAAATTAGGCACAAGACCGTTTTTAATGTGAGGTGAAAACCAGCTCCCCTTAAAGTAGGCAAAAAGGGGGCACTCTGGTTACCAAAAATAATAATTGTCCCAGTATAGAGGGTTTCCCCTCCATTGACTGGTACAAATTATCTTAAGTGCAGCATCTGCCGGAATAGATACTACACTTTGATCTTGTCTCGAAGGCCAAGAAGGCCAGATGTATATTCGTATGCATGTATGTGTAATCGGTGGATATATATATATAATACAATTGACTCTTGGTTTCCATTCTGTCACAATGTCTCTGTACTCTCAAAGATTCCGGAAATTTCCTTATTTTCAGCACCAACGGATTTTTACGTTGCCGGAAATATTTACCATCTCTTTTGCGTTCAGAATAGACATTCTCGGAACTTTACATATTTTGGGGGTTACTTCCAGTTTGGATCTTTTAAAATGCTATGCATTACTCCATTGCTTCCAACCTCTTTCCCCCTTTGGATAATCATTCGTCTGACATGGCAGAAATATTCCGCAAATAATTAAACATAATTCAACGTTGTAATGCTTAGTCAGTATGATATCTTTTTTAAATAGTTTTTAAAAACATTTTCAATATATGTGCGAATAAGCAAAATATATGTTTATCCATAATTATCATTTTGCGAACCACATTTCTTCTGATGATTATTATTGAAAATCTATGAATTAAGGAAATAAATATAAGTCCTTTCCATATATTAATTGTTTCAAACAATAAATTCTTAACTTGAATATATATATATATATATATATATATATATATTTTTAATCCACAGAATTGAACTATGATTCATAATTTTATATAAATTTATATATATATATATATATATATATATATATGACGATTAAAATGTTATAACTTACTAACTAGCTCTACCTACGTATTGAAGTATTTGAAGTAAATACTTAAAGTTTACGCATAAATTTATACTTTTGTATATTATTTTATGTGAGTAAATGAAGTAGTTATATATATATATATATATATATGTATATGTATATGCATATATATATATATGAATAATTGCAAAAGTTAACTCCATTACAAATGGTAAAGTCAGAACGCTCTATTTTATTATAAGCTAATTCCACTTATTCGAATTTAAATTGTTTTATTTTGTTTTTTGTTTGAAATTGAATTTACCATTGCCAATAATAAAATGATAAATATTTATTTATTTTAAACTATGAGTAAAAATAAAATTCATAGATCATCCCTGCCCCCACAAGTATATTTTTACATTTGCAAAAATATATATGCATATATTTCGGTAAACCATCTGTAAAAGATAAACATCCTATGTAGCAGCAACTCGTGGGAACATCAACCTGAAAGAACAGTTGGAAATGACTTATATACCATACATTACGACCATATAATTCCTACAGCCACTTATCTTGAAAATACTGCTGTGAAACCTGACATAGTTATATGGAACAAATAAGAGACAGTTACAACCTTGGTTGAAGTGAGTGTTCCTAATGATGGAGGTCTGAACAGAGCTGCTGAAAGGGAGAAACATACTAAATATCAAGGTCTCATATATGATATGAAAAGCAACTGGAATCTTAGAAAGATATCAATCATATTCGTTATTATAGGTGCTACAGGGCTTATGAAGAAGAACCTGAAGTCCTACCTAACTAATATTCCTGGTGAACCAAGTCTAAAAGAGATCCAGACAATTGAACGTAAGGGAACAACGAGGATACTAAAAAGAGCTCTCGGTTGGTTTCAATAAAAAGTAGGGCAATGTTGGCAGTTGGTTTGGCTGCCCCATACCCAAAGTTAATATTTTCCAAGGAAGAAAATTAAAAAAAGAAAGGGGTAATCCAAAAATAAAAAAAAAACAAGACAACAGTTTTAACTCAATGTTTAAAGATTTTTAAAAAGTTGGAATTGTAAGCGGTCATCACATTATATCGGAATCGGGAATTTAGAACAGAATTGGTCATTATCATCTTATCATATTAATCCGGGGATTCTATTGTTGGCATTGGTTTACTCGATATTTTACCAGTTAGTATTATTTCTACAAACACATTTAGTAACCACGTGTAGGTTGACAACATGCTAAGTGAATGTGACTTTTTGTGGAACGAACTGAGTTCGAACTAAGAACACCCAGGTCGTTAGTCATTAACTACTTAACAATTGTCACCACCCAACAGAATCGGTAATTTTATCGGAACCGGGAAAAATATTGGAATCTTTTCATCACTTCTTATTAATCAAGGGAGTATATATAATTTAACAATATCGTGTATAATTGGAAGAGGATATAGATAGGTTAGAAAATATTCGTCCTAAGAACCGTAAAATTAATTTCTTAAACAGAACCGTTTTGCACCAATTTTCTGTCTCCTTGTGAAGGTTAAAATCAAAATATAACACTACTAAATCTCATCTCAAGAATCGTTATTCCAATTTTGATAAAAATTCATTTACATGACTTGGATTTTAGAATGTATCTCAAATTTCAGGGAATTTTGATTAATTGGTATCTAATTATTATAGAACGATGTTACTTCAAATCTGAAAGATATTTGTAAGTAGAGGGTTTTTTTAATCTATATTATCTACCTCTAAAAACCGTTTAAAATACTCCAAGGAAACTGAAATTTTGTAAAATAGTCGTTACATTACCACACTCGGAACTCACACGTTGTATTCAGACAGTTACAAGGAAACAAAGGCAAGGAAAAAATTCGATTACCTCTTTTTTTTGCAGTAAAAACAACATACATTTATTTACAAGTACTTTCCAGAAAAACGCCTCCTCTTTTCCTACTCCATTTTGTTTAACAAGATTCTCTCGTCTTGAACATGTGATGCTCCGTCTCTGCCAAGCAATGTTTAGCATGCGCCTTTTCATGTCGTTTTTTGGCTACACTGTGTAACACATCTATCTAAGTTTTTTATAATATTTTTTCTTTCATTCACACGGCTTGGTCATTTGCATACAGCTGCTGCTGCGTCCATACTTGCGTCTGCGCTCTGTTATAATTTGGGGAATATCTATTAATTGCTGTCCAATACCTGTTTTTGAAATTTCGCAAGAAGTCGAAGATACTTGAATTTTCAAATTCACGCATCACCTTGTTTGTACACTATTTATCTTCTCTCTCTCTCTCGCTCTCTCTCTCACTCTGTTTCTCTTCTCTCTATATTAGCACTTATCAAGGTCAATAGGCAAATCGAGGATAGACTCGACGATGAGAGTTCAAACGTGCACAGTATTACAATTTGGAAAAGAGGATGGAACAACTTTCTCTTCTGCCTCTCTCTAACACTCTTTATCTTCTCTCTCTCTCTCACCCTGTTTCTCTTCTCTCTATATTAGCACTTATCAAGGCAAATAGGCAACTCGAGGATCAACTCGACTCACCATATTTCTCTCTCTCTCTCACTCTCTTCTCTCTCTCTCTCTCTCTCTAGACCTCTTTCTCTTCTCTTTCTCTCTCTCACCCTCTTTATCTACTCTCTCCCTCACCCTCTTTCCCTTCTATCTATATTAGCACTTATAAAGGCCAATAGGCAACTCGAGATTGAGAGTTCAAACGTGCACAGTAGTGAAATTTGGGAAAGAGGATGGAACAACTTTCTCTTCTGCCTCTCTCTCACACTATTTATCTTCTCTCTCTCTCTCGCTCTCTCTCTCACCCTGTTTCTCTTCTCTCTATATTAGCACTTATCAAGGCCAATAGGCAAATCGAGGATAGACTCGACGATGAGAGTTCAAACGTGCACAGTATTACAATTTGGAAAAGAGGATGGAACAACTTTCTCTTCTGCCTCTCTCTAACACTCTTTATCTTCTCTCTCTCTCACCCTGTTTCTCTTCTCTCTATATTAGCACTTATCAAGGCAAATAGGCAACTCGAGGGTCAACTCGACTCACCATATTTCTCTCTCTCTCACTCTCTTCTCTCTCTCTCTCTCTCTCTCTCTCTAGACCTATTTCTCTTCTCTTTCTCTCTCTCACCCTCTTTATCTACTCTCTCTCTCTCACCCTCTTTCCCTTCTATCTATATTAGCACTTATCAAGGCCAATAGGCAACTCGAGATTGAGAGTTCAAACGTGCACAGTAGTGAAATTTGGGAAAGAGGATGGAACAACTTTCTCTTCTGCCTCTCTCTCACTATTTATCTTCTCTCTCTCTCTCGCTCTCTCTCTCGCTCACTCTGTTTCTCTTCTCTCTATATTAGCACTTATCAAGGCCAATAGGCAAATCGAGGATAGACTCGACGATGAGAGTTCAAACGTGCACAGTATTACAATTTGGAAAAGAGGATGGAACAACTTTCTCTTCTGCCTCTCTCTAACACTCTTTATCTTCTCTCTCTCTCTCACCCTGTTTCTCTTCTCTCTATATTAGCACTTATCAAGGCAAATAGGCAACTCGAGGATCAACTCGACTCACCATATTTCTCTCTCTCTCTCTCACTCTCTTCTCTCTCTCTCTCTCTAGACCTCTTTCTCTTCTCTTTCTCTCTCTAACCCTCTTTATCTACTCTCTCTCTCTCACCCTCTTTCCCTTCTATCTATATTAGCACTTATCAAGCCCAATAGGCAACTCGAGATTGAGAGTTCAAACGTGCACAGTAGTGAAATTTGGGAAAGAGGATGGAACAACTTTCTCTTCTGCCTCTCTCTCAGACTATTTATCTTCTCTCTCTCTCTCTCTCTCACCCTGTTTCTCTTCTCTCTATATTAGCACTTATCAAGGCCAATAGGCAAATCGAGGATAGACTCGACGATGAGAGTTCAAACGTGCACAGTATTACAATTTGGAAAAGAGGATGGAACAACTTTCTCTTCTGCCTCTCTCTAACACTCTTTATCTTCTCTCTCTCTCATCCTGTTTCTCTTCTATCTATATTAGCACTTATCAAGGCCAATAGGCAACTCGAGGATCAACTCGACGATGAGAGTTCAAACGTGCACAGTATTCAAATTTGGCAAAGAGGATGGAACAACTTTCTCTTCTGCCTCTCTCTCACACTCTTTATCTTCTCTCTCTCTCTCACCCTGTTTCTCTTCTCTCTATATTAGCACTTATCAAGGCCAATAGGCAACTCGAGGATCAACTCGACCATGAGAGTTCAAACGTGCACAGTATTCAAATTTGGGAAAGAGGATGGAACAACTTTCTCTTCTGCCTCTCTCTCACACTCTTTATCTTCTCTCTCTCTACCCCTGTTTCTCTTCTCTCTATATTAGCACTTATCAAGGCCAATAGGCAACTCGAGGATCAACTCGACGATGAGAGTTCAAACGTGAACAGTAGTCAAATTTGGGAAAGAGGATGGAACAACTTTCTCTTCTGCCTCTCTCTCACACTCTTTATCTTTTCTCTCTCTCTCACCCTGAAAGATTCCTCTCCCCTAAGAATAAAACATATGTTCAATATCTGCTTTTGTTTTTATATTGTTGTTACGGTCCCGGGCAACGCCGGGTAGCCCTGCTAGTCTTTGTATAAAAATAAGAATAAATTAAACTAACTATAGTTTACATTATCCATACTTATGCGTTTTCAAAATTCATAATGATTGGTTAATTAGTTTTAGATGGAATCCAATACATACAAATATATAAACATATGAACATGCCTAACTTTATACATAGAGAATATTACCATAATGTGCGAAGACGGCAGGAGGGTGGAAAATCAAAACGAAGCAGGGGAGGTGATTGAGGTCAAGCTTAACAGGACCCCAATACTGATACAAAATAAAATAATGGCGTATCTTGCCATCCTCGAAAAAAATGATGACCTCGAAAATGTCCACTGGGGAGCAATTTCAAATGGCGTGTTCCTCAGTTTTAAACCATTTATGTCCATTGAGAAACGGTGATCTGTCCATTGGCAAGCCTACTTAAATGGTCATGTGTCCAGACTGCTGGCTTAATATTTTTTGATTTACTCGATTTTATTGGCCAATTTTAGTCACAAGGTTAGTTGTGACCTTTAGGAATTAGGAGAAATCAATGTTTTTCTCCTTTATATTTGTTAGTGAAAATTCTGTTCGTTTTTATGATTTTTGGCTGAAGGTTCTGTTACCGTTTTTTTTTTTTTTTAGATAGGTGAGGGGAACTACGGAAAAAGTGATTATTAAGATCACTATCATTATTAATAATGTTAGCTATATCGATATGTCATAGTAGTTTATACTGGTATGGGTTGCAAGCAAAAAAAAAAAAAAAAAAAAAGATAGCTATATCAATGTATATCTTTTGTGTTATTAGTATCAAACCCCAAACTTTCTCTGATGTTCTAGCATCATTACAAGAATAATGGTAATAAAGTTAATGTTGTTCGTATATGTAATAAATCAGTATTATTGCAGGATGTTTACTCGCCGAAAAAGACAACCCTCCACTCTATAATAAAGAAAAATGTGTATTCATTTGTGTCAGTGCATCTTCTATACCGTCAGTGGTTTACATCAAGCCTCAAACATTCTCAAATGCCTAACCATTATTTTTTCTTTGTTTTTTTATTTGGAAGTCGCTGTTTATCAAGGCCCATACGCTACTCGAGGATAAGGGTTAATGAGTGCTAGGTAGTAGATGATGATCAGTAATGGTGGAACTTGGATAGGATTTAATTATTTAAGAGGACAGCTCAACAAGTACTTACATTAGACTTGAATATGACCATGTTACAGTAAGCTGGAAAGCAACCCAACATTATTGTGATTCACAGACGGCCAGTTCTAAAAAAAAGTTGGCACATGGAATTTTCGTTTAGTTTATAGAGAGTAGGGGAAACTTTTGGCAGTCGCTGTAGCTGGACAAGTGTTTGTTGCGAATGTTTTATGAAGGGGAGGGCGACCGTAGTCGAGCATCCATCATAGAGTTATAAAGTTAATGTTGTTGATGTCTCTAATAAATCAGTGTTATTGTGGAATGTTTATTGGGCGAACAAAATGACACCGCCACTCTATAATTAAGATAAATGTGTATTTATTTGTGTCTATCCATCGTGTCATGCAAAAGTTAGCAAGTTTAAACCTGCCAGACGAAATCGTTTCAAGTGTTTAGCGTAAGAGAGAATGCAAATAGCAAGTTGAACGCATCCTCTGGCGTGTATAATGATTTTTGGAAAGAAAGTCTTAATTCTACTTCTATAATGAGGCGGTTTTTATGTGTGTGTGTGTGTTTTCTTTCGTCTTTATATACCGATTGATACGTTTTTCTTTCTTTTTGTTTCTTAAACTTTTCAGTTGGAGTCGTTTATTTTTTTTTAATGTCTAACATCACTGATTTAGACGTTATTTTTATTCGAGTGTCAGTGTTGGGACGATTAATCGTAATCGAAATCGCGAATCAGACAAATTGAAACGTTTTGCGGCATCGGAATCAGAAAATTGTGGCCTATTTTCCGATGCCCAAAAAGACCTTTACTTTTTTTTCTTTTGTTTGATTTTGTTTAAAACGTAAATTTTCCATTGTGACGCTAATAATAAAATGATCAATATTTATCGATTTTGAACTTTCAGGAAAACTAAAGCCTATAGATCACCCCCCCCCCATCACCATAAGTGTATTTTTATGTTGGCATATATTACACAGGTTTTTACAGTAATCCGCCTGAAACAACAAGTCTATAGTTAAATATTTAGATGTTTTTAAATAATGCGAATCGGAATTAGTAATCGTATCGGGATCAGAAATTTAGAACAGAATCAGTAATTGTAACGGAATCAGAAAAAAATATTGGAATCGTCCCATCACTAATAAATATGGAGATCAGTACGAACACTGGTGAGACATAATTTTTATTCCGTCATTTTTGATGAATGGTGTCTACTTATATTTTACATGTCTTAACACGTTCAATCATTTTGAACTCAAATCATCTTTGTTATTGTCATCCTTCCTTTTCTCGTGAGTAGTATTTAATACTACGATAAATACATGTTGTGCAATGTGTGTTATTTTATTTTGATTTGCTTTTCTTTTACGATGAAATTGAAGAGTAATGTAAATTTTACAATGTCTTTTTTTTTTTTAACTCTTTATCACACCAAGCAAAACATATTGCAACTCGGAACATAAGGGACTATTATTCGGAATCGTGTCTAACAGAGAACAGGTGGGAGATAAACAGTGAGAGATATGTGCACATTACAGATTAGCACAATCATGGAAGCAAAAAACAGAGAGGGAATTCCACCGTCTAGAATCTGGGGGGGGGGGGACTATCAGAGTAGAAGTCTTCCCGGCATCTAGAGACTTCAACGGTGAAGAGGTGGAATTTCGCTGCTTGTCGGATTTATGTCAAAGGGGGCATAAGTGCTATGAATGCATCAAAGCACATCCCATTAAAGTACTTGCAAAACAAGCACATGGCTTCAACATTTCGGTGATGGGACAGAGGTTGGAGCTTGGCTGATAGTGTGACACCTATTAAATAAGTATCATTAAAAAAATCAAGTATTTGTTTAGTGAAGAAAACAAATTTTTAAAAAAGATTTTATGTGTAAATGTAAAAATAGAATTATATTCTTTATTCTTGACTAGTCTGAAGCCCGGTGTTGTCCGGGTGTTTGGAGATGTGTGTTGAGCAAAAAAAAAAAAAAAAAATTGTGGAAGACAGGCAGGTTCGAACCCGTGACGCGAAGATGGAAAAGAAAGTTGGGATGTGTGTAAGGGTGTTGGTTGAGCGAAAAAAAAAAGGGAAAATTGTGAGCGCAAAAAAACAAAACAAATAGGAGTAGTAAGCATGGCCAGAGGAAAAAGAGGCGAAATAAAAACTGTCTTACCGATGTGCCTACCGTGGTTGTGACGTCACGAGCGGTCAAAATAACGCTTTTTAAACGCCGTCATGAACGCGAGAGTTGAATGAGTAGCTAAAAAATGTCAGCGGAAAAATAGACCCTTCCTGTAGAAAACTGCCCAGTTAAGGGTGAAGAAATTAAGTTTTTTAGTCAATTTTTCGACATTTGTCGTCCGAAAGGCTATGCTTCAAAACGATACCGATCTCGTGAAAATCTGTCGCCTCTATCGAAAGTTTTAGGCAGACATACATACATACATACATACATACATACATACATACATGCATGCATACATACGTACATACATACATTTAAACTGGCAGATGAGATTTATATTATAGATTAATTCTAAAGTCAGAACTTAGTGTTCGGATTAAAAATCCATTAATCCCATGAGGGCAACGTGGACAGCGTAATCACATTGGCGTACAAGTTCACGCTAGATCAGCAATGCCAAGCGATGTTGAGCTTGATCAATACTAAAAGGGTGATAATCTGAAAACTACCAGGCGCTGTATATAGGAGGACCTCAACACCTCTCTACAAAAACTAGAAAAACTTAACATTCTCATCTTTTCTGATAGTGAAATACAAGCGGCTCGGACTCGCTTGTGAATTTGATATTCCTAGGAAACTTCCTATTTTTTTTTTTGTTTTAGCAATATTTAAAGTGCTGTTGTTTATAGTTGGTATAAGTGTTAGGTTTGCATCAGATAAGGAGGGTGCAAAAGGCGAACAAACAGACAATTATTATCTTTTATATATAGACTAATTATATGTGTTATATATATATATATATATATATATATATATATATATATATATATGCGTAGATCATCGTATAACGATTAGATCACTGTCTGTCTGACATAAATGAACACTTAAAATTAAGATGTTTAGAATTCAACGTTATTTCAAGCGGTTAATGGTAGCCGAATGGATACGGTCTCCGCTAATCGAGCCAGAGATATCTCGTTCGACTGGTAGTAATCGTGAACCCTGCACTGAAGATTCCCGAAAGGATGAAACACTAGTGTCTGTAGGTATTTAATTATTATAGTAGAAAAATAATTTTATATATATATATATATATATATATATATATATATATATATATATATATATATATATATATACGGCATAATCACGTTGACACACCGGTCCTCGCTAGATCCCCGAACTCAAGCAACGATGAGCCTGGCCAGTACCACGTGTGTTACCATTTGAGAATGCAAGGTGCTGTATGTTCCGTGCTGGGATGTAGAAATTCCCAGGTTTGTTTCTGGAGGCACAGTTAATCCACTGGCAGAAATACACCCTCAATCTTCGTTAAGAAATACATCTAGGAGAAGGAAAACTCTGATGTAAAACCTGAGATTCACTGTCTGCTTTGTCTTGTGCCAGCCATTACACCGACTGAGATTAGCTATAGTACTAAAATATGTGGTTGGTTCTGCACGAAGTCTTCATCACTATAAACAAATGATCTGTGTGGATTTCTGACCAACTTAGTTGTTTCAGTGCGCCTCGTACATCAAAATCGGCTAGAGTATCATCATCAATTATAAGTTATGGCAGGGATTGAAAAATATCCAAGCGATAAGAATGAAATAATCCTATTCTATGACTGTTTTCCGAATTATATTTGCTAAATATAACCTTGCGTCAAATTTAAAACAAAGAAGTATATCTTTCAAATTGTAAAGAGAAGGGTCTGGTAATTATATTGAAAATTCACATATAACACAACGGAGAGCATATTAATTGTTAATTGCCTTTATTATACACCACCCTCAGTATTTATAGTCAATTTGGGTTTTACGTCCATACTGAAAGAACAGTTGGGAAAAGCAAAGAGAGAAAGAAAAATTTTATGTTTTATGTTTTAATTCTATTATTTTACTGTTATATGCAGTCGAAAATTAACGAGTGTGCAAAGTGTAGTTCAAAATATAACTTCAAAGTCAGACTTCAAACTGTTCGAAATATATTGTGAAAAATTTGAGTTCACAATGTGAATTCAAAATGTATAAACTGTGCCGTTCAAAACCAGAGTTTAAATTTGGACTTAAAAAATTTAAGTTTAAACTACTTTTGTTATGAGTCACTATCAGGAAATGTAGTTCAAAATGTAAGTCCAAAATAGGAGTTAAGAAAGGTACACACAATACAGTTGAAAATCTGAGTTCAAAATGTCTGTTCAAAATGTATAAAATGTACAATTCACAAATTGAGCCTGACATTTGAGTTCAGAATGTACAAAATTAACAGGTCCAAATTTGAGTTTTAAATTTATCCTCAAAATATACTGAATGTACAAGTAAAAATGTGCATTCAAAATGTAAAATTAGGAAACTACGATGTGGTTTCAAGATACGAGATCAAAATCTTCGAGGTTTGTGTTTAAAATATACAAAATCTATGCAAATGATAGCGATAATTTAATGTACTAAGATGCTATCTCAAGCGCCCCACTAAAATGTGCAATATATTGTTTTGTTTATTTCCTTCTTTCCCTAAATATACATTTCGAAGTCGCTTAAGTAGATTCCTTTAGTTCAACTTAGCTTTCAGTTACAAGATTAATCAACCCCCTAAAACAAAAGACGATATTTAATTCAATTTTTCCATTTCATTCTCTTCTCTGTGTATGCGTGACTGTGTGTGTATGGTGAAGCATAATAGGTTCTCTTTTTCTACAAATGGAATTAACTTTGAATTTGTTAATGCTTAAGTGAGCTGAACATTTTGATACGAGATTCAACGGCTCAGTGCAGACACGCATAAAATTAGTTAAAAAGAAGTAAAAAGAAACATTGAGCCCTAAAATAGTGTCCCCATAAGATTTTTATCTGCATTTTTTTTTCATCCTTATTTTCCCAATTCATATGTTTGTAACAACTTTTAAACATTTTTTTATTTGAAACAAAATCTTGTATATTTTTAACACACACACACACACACACACACACACACACACACATATATATATATATATATATATATATATATATATATATCAGTTCCTTTATCTTTTTTGATGCGTCCAACTCTATGTGTAACGGATTCTGTCTGTTAGTCCTACTTGAGTATAAAATATGGTCTATCATGCTTAAATTCGAAATAATATTTTCTTTGATTTGTCATGCTAAAATTTGAAATAATATATTCTTTAGTCAATCATGCATAAGTTTGAAACAACATTTTCTTTGGTCTGTCAAGCTTAAGGCAGAAAATAGCATTTTTGGTTATGCCAACGTTGAATTTCAAAATAGCATTTCATTTGATCTTAAAGTAGAAATATGTTCTTTTTGTATGTCACGCTTAAGTTTCAAATTATATTTTCTTTAATCTGTCAAGCTTAAGTTTGAAATAGTCATTTTCGTTGGTTTGTAAAGCTTGGGATGTTAAGTAGTGTTTCCTTTTGGTCTGTCAGATTTAGGTTTCTAATCAGATTTAGGTATGCCTCCGTGTTACTTTATAGGCGCCTCTGTCCGTCGACCCATTGTTTGACATGACTTGATTTAGCGATAAGCGCGCAGATTATAAGGATGCATCTTAAAAAATATTTATTTCTTATATTGTATTTCTCTTTTCTTTTTACTTTTTTCATATTTTTGTCTTGTCTTTCCTTTTCCCCCTTTAAGACGTCTCGTTTGTTTATTCTACCCTGACTGATTTAATGGTTTACTCTTTTAAACATTTAATTTTTTCGTCTCTACTTTTATATTTTTTCGGTGCAATTTTATTGCTCGATTAGGTATTTCTTGATCAAATTTTTGTTCATTCAATTTATTTTACGTTGTACTTCATTTTTTTATCAATTTATAGGAAATGTATCTGATCGTATAACTAAGATATATAAGACAGATAAACAAATAATGCTTTTACGAGTTTCGTTACAAAATTAAAGTCTTCTATTTTTTTAACTAAAAAACTAAAACATTAAAGATCTACGAAGAGGGGCGTCATACTATTAAAACGATTGCTGGATTATCGCGTTTTTTATGTAAATGTTGTTAGTTTTTACCTAAATACGAGTTGGGAATAATGATCCCTTTGACCAGTTTGGTGCCCTCCTCCAAATGGGGAGCGGCATATGTATTGTTTTTAAAATATAATGATTCACTGATCCGATGGTACAGGTTCAGGCTTCTTATCATGGGGTCCCAATTTCGAATCCGATGGTACAGGTTCAGGCTTCTTATCATGGGGTCCCAATTTCGAATCTGGCTAGATTCAGCCACTCTGATGAGATGTAGACGACGAAACACGTGTCAGTGAATCATTATATTTTAAAAACAATACATATGCCGCTCCCCATTTGGAGGGGGGCACCAAACTGGTCAAAGGGATCATTATTCCCAACTCGTATTTAGGTAAAAATGCACTTCCGTATAAATAATCGCATTTCTTAAAAAGCATGGCAAACAAAAACAAACAAACATATATATATATATATATATATATATATATATATGTATATATATATATATATATATATATATATACTAGCAAAAGTACCAGTCGTTGAGTGGGTTCAACAACAGCCTACAGAAAATGGACTCTGATTAATGAGAGTATGATAGGTTATAAAGAGGAAGGGTTGTAAAGAGATAGCTTCGAATTTGGGGGTATCAAAACCAAAGCAAAATATGATGAAAGTAAAAATAAAATAGATAAACCCCATAATTTATTATACCATACCTGTTCACACTGAAACACTTATCACAATATTTTGTGGATCTATATTAAAAAACCTTGTTAAACTTTGTGACATATTTCCATTCTATGGAGGTCAGGCGCGAACGAACACCCCATAATTTTATTATACCATATTTCTTCAAACTGAAACATAATTATCAAAGTATACTTACGCAGATAGATATGAAAAGTCTTTATTAAAGTTTGTGCCTATTACCATTCTTATTTATTAATATCCCTATTTAAGTTAAAACATACTTATCAAAGTATTATGTATATCTATATCAAAAACACTTGTAAACGTTTTTTTTTAATTTTTAAATTTTTTATTTCCATCCTTTGTGGACCAGGCGCGTATGCAGTCCCCACAATTTTAATGAATCATCATTATGCCAGATAAATCATACCCATTCCTGTGTCTCGACACATCTTCTATCATTTTATGTGATCAGTTTTCTATAATAGTGAACCATATAGGAGTCTATTCGTGGCCAGATAAACCCACAGACGTTCAGTTTTATATATATATATATATATATATTAACTCACTTGTCATTTTTTTAATACATCGAATCGCCCTATTGTCGAAGACAAGATGCAAGCAAGTAAAGTATGCAGAGTCTTACGTCTACAGAGTTTAATAATTATATAGATAAAGAAGGTACTGTAAAGTTTGAGTGTTAAATGTATTTAAATTCATGTAGATATTTGTTGTAGTATATCCTTACTGCTCTGAGGTAAATCCAATTATGATGCCCGTTTTTACTTTATTGTCGCGGTGCCAATAAAAATGCATATAATCGTTCTTATTGGTTGGTTTATGGTGGACCTTATAATTTTATTTATTATTGCTATTTATAAGTAGACTGTAAAAATTGGAAATTTCGATGGCAAAGTTTATGGTAGGTTCTATTTTATTTCTTTATTCAATGATGTTTTCTATTTTAGTGGTTTCGAGAAGGAAACTTTGAGGAACCTTACTGGATTCAGCATTGAATAATCCGACAAGGATCCATATGCTATAAAATAAAACAATCACACTACAAAACATACATATATGTACTTTGATTTCGTCATGCAAAAGTTAGCGAGCAAAACACGTGGCTTTTTCTAACCTCCAGACAAAATAATTACCAGCAGTGAGGGGAAGCGATTATTGAAATATCAGATCTCATCTGTGTGTCTTTGTAACGTTGACACACGTTGTATGCTGTTTCAGTCACTAAGGAGACCAAGATAAAGAATAGGAAATAACACCAACTCGCTTTTTATTTGTAGCAACAACATTTACTTTCCTCCATGTTACAGCCGTGACGTCACCCACGTGATCTAGAACATCTTCCAGACCTCTCACGTGATCTTGAACGTTATCTAGTTCCGTCTTTCCGTGATCAGTCTCTTTATCTTTTTTATACTCTTTTTTTTTTCTTTATCGGTGGCGTCATTTCACATGCATTTACATCCGTGCTATGACACATTTTTATGTAGTCCATATTTGAAGGATCAGGTTGCAAGAGATTCCAAAAATAACCCGAATGAAACATCACTGTGGTCTGCTCATTATAGAAGTTATTCAAAGTTTAAAAAGTCGTGTATGCATGAATTTATGATTTTAATAATGTTAAACAACTGGGAATGGTAAGTTGATATTGATTTTGTTGACAAGTTTTTGAAGTAAATTAAAGTATTTCTTCGTATGATTTTTTGTATATAACAATTCTATATTCAGGAAGTTCATGATTTGATTATATTATACTGTGAAGTCTCCCAGGAAAAAGAGGATAAAATAATAGTTACTTTATTGCACTTGATCATATAAACGAGCCATGCAAAATTACAGCCAGATCGGACCAGTAGTTTCCGAGAAAAAGTGGACACACACAGGCAGAAAGGCAGACAGATTCAAAGAAATATATTACTTTATATAGAGAGTGACATTATTTTTGAGAATCTTCTCTTCGGGAGTATTGTTTTCATTTTTAAATCTTTCCCATTTCGTCTGCTTATCCACTTTTCCTTTTTGTTTATTTTTTTTCGTGTCACTTTGTTCAGCGTTCATTATTTTATAATTTAATTATTTTTATCCGATTAAATTATTTATTTGTTTCCCAGTTTGTTTGGCCGCCATTTTCTTTTGTTTCCAATCTCGTATTCTTTTATTTTTATTATTCGTTTAAAAGAACATCTATGCTTTTGTGTGCATATCTTCATTCTTCTGTTGTTATTTATGTATTTGCCTTTGTACTCGACTGAACCCTTGCGATTTCAAACGGCGATTTCCACTGGAAGGGTCACGCGGTGCAACAAAAGTTTTCGTTTGTCTCCGCGATGTGCAATGTTGCTTCTTTCCAGCTCTGTAAACAACACCTAAATTTATTTCTAATCCTATTTAGTTTTGGCTAAAACAAAAATAATTTTAAAAAAAAGATATTTGGTATATTCTTTTTTTATGAGAGATATGATGAAGACGCACTTGCAGGCAAAAGTTCACATGACCAGTTACGTAGACATATGATCACCGCGTGGATTCAGCTGGTATAGATATATAACCAGAAATGAGTAGACATTTGTACAACAAAAAATACATATTTATCTACACGCTTATATCTTTGTAGGAATAGCAAACAGAGACACACTACAACACATACAAATGTATATAAACTAGCAGGGGGGTGTCCGGCGTTGCCCGGGTGTTCGGCGGTGTGTGTTGAGCAAAAAAAAAAAAGTGGTACGAGTAAGGCAGGCTCGAACCCGTACCGCAAAGGAGGAAAAGAACGGGGGAAAAAACTGACGTCTTTGCTGTTACTACCACCGCCAAACCAGAAGTGACGTTGGTTTAAATTAAGGGTAGGCAATCAAAAAGAGGGGATGGCTTTCGAAAATATCGGGGAAAAAGCGACCCCTCCCTGTAGAAAAGTGCCGAGTTGAGGGTGAAGAAATTAATGTTTTTAGCCAATTTTTCGGTATTTGTCGTCTGAAGAGTCGTGCTTAAAAACAGTATTAAGCTTGTGAAAATTCGGCGCCTCTCTCGAAAGTTTTAGGCAGACATGACAACATACATACATACATACATTTATATATTGGTAGATCAAATTTTCGACCCAAACCAATTAAAAAGCTTGCCCTATCTCTGAATACCCTTCATATAAAATTTCAAATGTTTAGACCAGAAATTGTCTGAGTAATTTGGTAGAGACCGCAGAGGTCAAATTTTTTTAACTTTGACCCGTATTATGACCCCTTAACATTTATTGTTTTAGGCTCAAATCAAGTTATTAAGTAAGATCCATGTCCAAGAAACCTATATCTAAAATTTCAATTGTTTATACCCAACATTTTCGGAGGAGTTTGGTAGAGTTCTCAAAGGTCCAATCGTTGAACTTTGTCCCTTTAACAGACAAATTTCTGGCCGAAAACGGATTACAAAGACTTTCCCAAATCTCATTACCCTGTATATTAAAGTAAGAGTCTGTAGACTGAAAATTGACAGTTATTGCGTAGAGAAATGTACACAGACAGACACACAGATACACACAGAGACACTTTCACTTTTATAGATAGACTAGCATGGGTGCCCGGCGTTGCCCGGGTATTTGGAGGTGTATGTTGAGCAAAAAAAGCGGTCAATTTTTTTTTTAATTTGACCTCTAGTATGACGCCTTAACATTAATTATTTTGGGCTAAACTCGAGTTAATATGTTAGATCCATGCCCAAGAAACTTATATCCAAAATTTCAAGTGTTTAGATCCCAAATTGTAGGAGGAGTTTGGTAGAGAACTTTGACCCCTTAATCGGCAAATTTCTGGCCGAAAACAAATCACATCGATTTTCCCAAATCTCAGTATCCTGCATATCAAATTCCGAGTCTGTAGACTTAAAATTGACAGAGTTATTACGTAGGGAAATGTACACACACGGACAGACACACAGATATACAGATAGACAGATACACAGACACGTTCACTTTTATAGATATATAGATAGATATGCAGACAAAAAAACGTATAAATATGCACACAGAATGCGTAATCAAAAATGCGTACTTAGGTGCTAGCGTTATAATCAATCGTAATTGTAAGAGGGAATCGAAAAATCTAACTTTTGGGGGGTATCGAAATCGGAAAAAAAATCCGTGCTTCTTTTCGATGTCTTAAACTATTCTTTCTGTTGTTGTTTTTTTTTTAAATTTTCTTTAAAGCTTAATTTCTAATGACTCGTATTAATTATTAAATAGTAAATATATATTGATTTTAAACTATCATTTAAACTAACCCCATAAGTGTGTGTTTATGTTTGTAAAAATATATTCACATATTATGAATTGTTGCGATAATCCAACCCCTCTAAAAAAATGAACGTTATATACACATATTCTTTTCATTACATTTGATGTAGGGGGGGGGGCTACTATCGGAGACATAAGTTGCAGGATACTATGTAGGGAGTTGAGCAGCAAGATGTCTATTCACATTACACTTGAACTTCTGCTTGTAAGTACAGTTGGGGAAGCAGGAATCCGGAAGGGAATTCCAAAGTCTAGCAGTTCTGGGGAAAAAACTATTAGAAAAGAAGTTTTTCTTACATATAGGGATCTCTACTGTATAGGGGTGAGGCTTTGCTGCTTCTCGAGTTTGACAGGGGGTATTTACGTTGTGGAGGTCCAAAGACTTGTAGTTCGTCAGAGCCACCACCATTAAAATACTTGTAAAACAGGGAGAGGGGTGCAATAATTTTCGGTAAGACAGAGGTTGAAGCTTGGATGACAGTTCAGGACCTATCAAGTTGGCGACTCTTTTGAACCCTGTCCAGGAGTGAGAAACTAGTAGCAGATGTACCAACCCAAATGTGACAACAATACTCCATACATGGGCGAATGGTGGCCTTATAGAGGTACAGGATACTTCCAGGCGTAAGTAACTTTCTAGCACGGTAGAGAGAGCCCACCTTCTTCGCAGCAGCCTTGGCAATGCTCTCAATCTATCTGTCCCAACTCATGTTCCCTGTGAACGTTAAGCCAAGGAGTTTGAAAGAAGTACTTTCAAATAATGTATCTTTAGCCAGACCTATTGGTGGTTGAGAAGGTTTCTGTAATTATTGAAGGAAAGAATCTTAGTCTTGGCAGTATTGAATGTGACCATCCATTTTTGTCCTCATCCCCTTACAGATTGGAGATCTTCCTCTGATGTTTCTACCATTGCCTTAGATATGTGTTCATTCGTTTTCCTCTCGTGCCTGTAATAGGGCATGCTGTCATTAGCAAAAATCTCTATGTTAGAGGCAATTTTATCAAGGAGGTCATTTGTGAATATCAGGAATAATAAAGGTCCAAGGATCGACTCCTGAGGTACACTCGCATTTATATCATATTGTTTAGATTTATGACCATCAAGGACAACCTGGTTTTTTCTCTTACTTAAGATGGATTTAATTATGTTAAGTATTTGTCCAGCGATACCGTATAATCTGATTTTCCTGAGTAAATATTCGTGCGATACTCTGCAAAAAGCCTTAGATATATCTAGGGCTACTGTCCTTCACTCTCTTGCTTTGTCCGGTGTATGGTGTATATTCAGAGATTACAGTTAGGATATCTACTGTAAAACGGGCTTGCCCAAATCCATATTGTTTGTTGCTCAGAAATTTAGCAAAAGTAAGGTGATAGACTAGAACTTGATTATGGACTCAAATATTCTGACGAAAAGATATAGGAAGCTAATGGGGTGATAATTTAATGGGTCAGTTCTTTCGCCGGAATTTTTCTAAATGGTACCACAGAAGCAGTTTTCTAGTAATCAGGAGAGCAAGATTATTTAAGGCCTTTGTTGTAAAGTTTGGAGAGAACTGGAGTAACCTCAGTATATTTTTAATAGTACAGCCGGGATGAGATCGGGTCCACATGCTTTTGAGGTGTCAAGGTTTTTTTTATATCATGCATCTGATAAGAGGTGATTTTCAGATCATTTTGTGTGGCATCAGTCTGCAAAGGAAACTCAGGGAGGGAGTGGTTTGCCGGGTTCAATATAGAGTTGACGCAAACCGACTGGCGAGCATGTTAGCCTTCTCAGTTGCCGTGCAAACAACCTCATGATTATTGGATAGTGGGTGAATTGTTGATTTTACATTATTGTATATACTATTGTAGATTTTCCAGAAATCACCAGTTTCTAATTTCTGTGATTTGATGCGTTTTCTATTGGTTTCGGTGTATTTTCTCTTAGCTGCTGTAATTACTTCGAGCTTTTATAAACCTTTGTCTGTTTGTACTGGACTTATGTCAGCTAAATCTGCGGTATACATGCTACCTTTGAGCAATGGTAGTTGCACAAGTAGAATAAACCATTGGAAAGATTGAGGAGATTGTGTTTTGCTATAAAACTTCTGCATGGGAACATGAGCTTCAATTGCCACTTTGAAAGATTCAGTGGTTTCATTTGCACACTGTTATGCAAGTAGAAAAAATTTATTTCCGCAGGGGCATCTCTGATGAGATTCCAAATGGCTTCCCAGTCAGTCTTCTTATAATACCTTGTCGTTTTGAGTAATTCCTCTTCAGCTTTGGGTCAAGAATTTAGGGTGATTTCTACCATTATCACAGCGTGATCAGCATTTCCAATTGGGTTATGGGCATTTGTCACACAATCATCAGGAACTGTGGTCAGAAATAGATCTAGAAGTGAGGCTTGTTGATCTTGTTTGTCTAGGAAAAGTGTCGAAAACGTAACTGTTTGTGATAGAGAATGAGATATAGAGAAACTATGTGTTATGCTACCAGCTGCGTCTGCATTAGTACAGAAACCCAGCCAATTACTGGACATTAAAGTAACAAAATTCATGCACATGCGTGATAGTATCAAGAGAGAGTTTATGCTGTCAGAGGTTTGGTTGATTAGAGAACAGCCCATTTAAAATGAATAGGAACCGGCAATTTTATCGAATCGAAGATTTTGAACAGAATCGATAATTGTATTGATATAATATATATATATATATACGTGTGTGTATATATTTCGGTCGATAAACCTGCAAAAAATCTTCAAGTGTATCAGGTTTAACTTTAAAATCTGCATGGAATTTCAAATTAAATCCATGGGAGTAGCATTGAGGATTGAACCATCGACCTCCAGAAGAGTATAATGTACAACTGAATTTTACTAAGTTACGCCACGAGCCAGAGGAAAGCTAACAGTTGCCACACCTTGCCAAAAGGTAACCTTTTTTGTTAAAAACCGAGCATAAATAGAATGAACTTAAAGATGAAATGAAAAGAAATTAATTTAAAATTAATTTATTATTAAAAGACTTAAATTGGGGAATTATTTAATTTGTGAATCGTTTTCAACATATATCAATTGATGCTATTATATCATGTTCAAATCTTTACACTTCACTGTTTTATTTATTGTAAAGGCAATAATGTTCATAAAATATTTACAAATAAAACCTTATAAAAAAATTGTGACAACACTGCAACCAAGTTTGTATGTTGTGATTTGTTTCAATGAGACAGGCAGCACTCTAATAGCTAAAGGCTAACTGACTGCAGTTTAAATAATAATTTTTCAAACCAAAATAATAGAGAAATCTTTTACAGAAAGCAAAGTGAAAATTCAATACCATATTGGACAGGTACTGTCCTTTTCTGTGTCAATTTCTTCACCCTTTTCTTAATGGCAATTGAAACTTGGTCGACTTATGTTTTGACAAATTTATTGAATTTAATTGAATTTTGTTTTGTTGGCAACCATCCCTCTTGGGAGACAATGGTGTAACAGTTGAACTATATAGCCTGGGCATAGTGGTATAGGAGGATAGCCGTTGTCTGAGCAGTAGTCTCCTCTCTCCACAAAGCTAGTGGATCCAAGGGAAAGACAGAGTTGATACAGCTTGGTTCTAACTGAGCTGCAGGAGTTATCGGTGATGACTTGGGGATTCCATTTCCGTATTTTCTGTTGGGCTTTACTCTCCTAGCCTTTCCTTTGATGGGGTAATCCCAGAAGGCAAAAGAGATGTTGACTCAGAGTTGCCTTCTCGAAGGTAAGCTACCGTCCAAAAGTGACGAACCCCATCTACCTGAAGTGACAGATTTTAAGGGGGGCAATAGACCGCCTTTGTCTCTTCTCCCAATTAGTATAAACAGTGTTGCTGGGATCAGTAGCTTAACCACACAATAAGGCCAGGAGCTGAACTTGATTATCAAAGGCTTTTTGAGACGCACACAATAATGGGCATTTTTAGGGAGAGAGAACATATCCCCACTATGATCCGCAGTTGTGATAACCTTTGAAACCTTGAATTGAATATAAACATCAAAATAGATTATGGCAAATCTCTTTCGATTTTAGTTATCATATGAAAACCGGTTTTATATAATAGGTTTCCAGTCGTAAATAAAACATATGAATGTTTGCACTTGGAATTAAACATTATCTGCAATTTAATGGCGATGAATGTATTTCCTATGTAGAATTCAAATTTCAATATTGCATTCTTTCTGCATACTCATGTATTTCTACACCATCTTTAACATATCTTTAATGTCTTGTCAGCAATTTGTCATTCATTTAAATGGTGTCCTGCCTGATACAGGCATTGATGGCTATGACGCTGTCTTTCTCTCCCTTTCGAGGCAATCATGAATTCATTGTTGCTCATCATTTTTGATGTAGCTCAGGTGTTCAGACTGTCCACGCATGCCGTCCTCTGCTTCTTCTATACTCGATCTTTTCTTGTCAAACTAATCTATTCTATTCTATTTTTTTTTTCTGTAGACATTGCCCAGAAACCTCAGCTGTCTATTTTTGTGCAGTTTTTATAAGAGACTTTCCTGTGTTTGCCATTTCTAATACCTTGTTTTTGTTTTTCTTTTCTGTCCAGAACATCTTCAAATTCTCCTCAGAGAACTAAATTTCAGTTGCTGTTGGTGATTGTCTAACACACACAACTGTATAAAAGAACAGACAATATATAGGTTCATAGTAATCTGAATTTGGTTTCTATTTTAATGTTTCTGTTTGTCATGATTGAATGACAGTCTCTTGAGTGCGATTCTATCTGAAGCTATTAATAAACATTGAACGTGTTTGCAAATTACTGCATCACAGAGACTTTTTGTTGTTGTTATGGTCACATATTTTGATGGACTGAAGAGGAATTCATCCGGAAGCTAATGGCTCCAAACACACCTCCTGGCTGGAAGAAGTTCACAGATGATCAACTGAAGGCATCGATTGTAACGCTGAAGATCGACATGGAACTTGTATTGCATACCAGTATGTTTGGTATTCATTGGAATGGTTGAGGTATGCCAAGAATGCAGCTGAAAATTGATGTTGGTGAAGAACAAATTAGAGATTGGCGCTCAATTGAGCCCTTGCAAGGGAAATAATAATAGACTAGAGAAACGGTAACAGCATCAATTCTATAAAAAGGAGCTGTAGAAAGTAAAAGAGATCTTCACTCACTAGATTGTTAAGTCGATTTTGTATTCTGTTAAAGCAGAAATTAGTGCTCTTGAACGGCATGTAGCGACCACACTTGATACTGAGTCAAATATGACATCCATATAGGTATAGAGATTGCATTAGGAGTAAATTTAGAGCAGTAGAATGATCCAAGAAATATACCTGGTCCTGGTTGACGAATGAGAGCATACTACTCCTATGGGTTTAATTTGAAATTTCATGCAAATTTCTGAGTCCAACAGAAACATTTTCGAGTTTGATAAGATATATTTGAAGAAATTCGGAGATTACATCAACGAAAATATTTTGAAAATATTTTTAAAACACCCACTATAAGAGCAGTAGTCCAAATAATGAAACTCGAGTTTTCTTTGTTTTTTTTTTGTTTTTTTGCTGGTGTTTGCAAATCCTACTCCTCACTTGGAAGTCTTTCACACACAGAGTTTAGAGGAAAATATAATATTCAGTGGAAGTGGAATGACATCATAGCTTCGTTTTGATTTTTCAATGCGGGAGAATGAACTAACAATTTTCAGCAACCTTAGCAACAGATTGGATATATGTCTTTCATTTTAGATTTGGAGCAAAAGTCTGCGTTAGGAGCCTATCAAAATAAGGCGCTTCATCGCGGATTGAACCATTCATCTTGATTGAGGCAAACTAAGAGTCTGGTCATTGGTGGTGTAAGGAGAGATATATCAAACAACTTTATTTTCTATTGCACCACATGCTCTATTTAGATCAAAAAAGGAGGAATCAACAAGATTTTGATCAACAATGTTCTTTAAAGTGCTGCCATAGATATGACGCTATGACATTACATAACCCTATAATGAATGTCAACATAACACCTGTCTTGTATCTAAATCTCTAGGTAAAGTAAATAAGATAAGTGTTCCCATTTAGTTGCCTCCCCACAAGGGCAGAGTTAGACACAAGGTCGATTTTTAATGTGAAGAAAATCTAGATACGTTGAAAGAGGTAGTCTGGATTGGAATAAAGGTAAACATTGCCTTAATCTAGAATGATGTCTGCTTCACTGATCTAGGACAGAAAAGATAAAGTGTGCTATCAGAACTTTGCTCCTAGCGAAAAGGTCGATATTTACCTCTCTCCAACTGTTAGAGGATGTGATACAAGGTCGGAAGGTGGGAAGTTCAGCCCTGCAAAAATGCCTGAGTAACCCGTTTGTATTTTCTAGTGAGGGCGCATCAGGCAACAAGCGATATACTTGCTCCTCGAAAGATGAGATGCTAGCCCTGGAAGGGTGGAGCCCCTAGAATTAAACAGAACATTTTGCATCAGTCCGACAGCAAAAAGGTCATCGAAATGGCTCAGTTTGTCATGGTCCAACCTTGACTAATATGAATTATGAATAGACCCTTGTCAAAAGGCCAAATAAGCCAAATATCACAAAAAATAAGCCAAATATCACAAAAAATAAGCCAAATATCGCAAAAATAACCAAATATCACGTCTGACCCCTTAATCAACTTCAAACAACATTTTCTTTTCTTATTCTCACATTGTGGATGTCTTAACACAGAAAAAAAACTTTAACTGTTTTCCTTTCAGTCAAGAAGCTAAAGAGCTCTTAACCGATATTTGTACATCAGAAAGATAATTTTTAAAGATATTTTCTTGGAAATATTCACAACATTTCTTTTTTATTATTATTATTTGCTATCTAGCCATTTTTATTTACAATAATGTTTTTCCTCTTCTGATAAACAAGATATGTTTTCCTTAAATCATTTTAGATTTAAATCTAACTAACAATCGATTCATATTTGTGGAAAAATAACAATTGAAACACAAAACCCCTTAGTGGAATGATGTTAGATGTCATATCCGGGACTTTACTACCTTTCCTTCCTTTCTTTTTTTATCTGCCTATATTAAGAAATCAAATTAGGAATCCACTGAGTTTTTAATCTAAACAGAATCCACTTAGAATTTTTTTTTTGTAGTTGCTTCCCATTTTTTTATTTTATTTGATTGAATTATTTTATTTCCTTATTCAAATCTATTTCACTCAGAGAAAAAAAATCATTTTTTTTTAACCTCACTAAAAAAGTTGTCTTTTTTTAATCCTAATTCGGTAACTCAGCCAAACAAATTCCCCTTAATGGCATTTTAGAGCGTCTGGCAAGTACCATTTCAAGAATGCTCTAAAATGCCATTTTATGAGCATTTTATGTATATATATATATATATATATATATATATATATATATATATATATAAATATATATATATATATACACATATGTGTGTGTGCGTATATATATGCATATATATATATATGCATATATATATTCGTGTATATATATGCATGCATATATTATATATATATGTTTAATGTTAATATATATATATATATATATATATATATATATATATATATATATTAACATTAAACATATATATATATATATATATATATATATATATATATATATATATGTTTAATGTTAATGTAAAAAGTTCTTGGGCACTTAAAAATCATGTTTTACAGGCTTTGTAAAGGGAAGAAAATCCCCTTTTTTCAAAATATATATATATATATATATATATATATATATACAAAGTAAAAAGGGTAAGCAATGTTCGTGTCTTACCAAAATAGCATTTTAATAAGAAATAAATAAAACATTTCTTAAGTATACTAGAAATCTTATTCTAAAATTGTCCAACATATTCTCTGCCGCTGACTTTACCTTTGGAATGGAATAAGAGATTTAAGATTTCTAATGTTAGAATTTGACAAACATCATCGAAAGTCTTCTAACTATCGCATGAATGAAAACAACAAAGAAAATATTAAATAAATGACAAATTCGAGAAAATACGAGGTAAAGCGATGATATAGACATTTGAAATGTTTTTAAGTCGTTCTTATTATCTATCAGAAGGGAAGATGAGGAGGCGAGGCCAACTTTGATGGATTTTAAATTTGAGCTTGCGGGCTTCTGGCCTAACCGTAGCAACAAAATCAGAACTACTACTACTACTACTACTACTACTACTACTAATAATAATAATAAGAAGAAGAAGAAGAAGAAGAAGAAGAAGAAGGAGAAGAATAAAAAGAATCACAACAACAAAACTAATTTGGAATTTGAAGGTGCTTTTTTTAGAGTGAGACGTCAGCATTGTTGCTTTATTTGGATAATTGACATTTTATACCTTTATGCAATGTTTGGGAGCCTGACAAACATACATAGACGTAAAAGGAAAAAGAGAACATACCAAAAAAAAAAAAAAAACCAGAAGTGTTCATATATGTTTCGCCGAACCAAACAAAGCAACAGTAGGAGTTGATTTTACATTAACTGGAATTTTTTTTTTTTTTTTTTTTTTTGCCTTTCTGATGTCACTATATCTATCATATATCACCGTTTAATTACGGATGAATTTTGGCGAAATCCCAAACTGTGATCACAGTCACTGTAATCCGGCATCCTATCACAATTACGGGACATTTTATCGCTCATAAATGTTTACACATAACTTAATTTTGTTTATTATTGTCTTTGGAGATAAGTAACCTGGCTTCTGTTGGGCTGTGATACAGGTCTGTGTAGTTCTAAGTAGAACATAGCAGAGACGCATATATGCAAATACATGCGAAATGACGTCACTCGTAGGGAAAATCAAGATTTTAAAAAGGAGATTACGTTAGAAATGGGAATAAAGTTCGAGATCACTTGAGAAGCGTGGATGACGTTCGAGAGCATTATTACATGAGACGCCGCCGCAGTGATAACGAGAGAATGAGGAAATAAATGTTACTGTACAAAAAAAAAAAAAAGTTATTTTCTCTTCTTAGTCTCCTTTGTGACTCAGGCTACAACGTGTTGGTCCTATGACAACATTACATAAGAGGTGCATCCTCCCAAACACTACTTTATTGTTTTGGTAAATAGTTTATTGCTAATTGCTCGAGATGCCCTAACTTTGGAATGTTGATGGAGCTGCTAAACATGTACCAGGTTAGAGTTAGAATATACTACCTCTATTGTGTTTGCTCTTCAATCTCTATCTGACCTTGTGTCTAACCATATGAGAAGGAAAATAAATTCACCAGTTCAACTAGAGCTTTTTTTTTAATAAAAATTTAATTACTATTTGAAATTTGCCTGTCCGTCTAAATTGCCAGGATGTGACACAAGATACAGTTTAATGTAGGGCGTGGCAATTTCTGAACACCACATAGCCACTCATCGCCTATAACAAATCACCTACAAAAAGGTCTACATCGGACACTTAAGACAAACAGGAATAAAGCAGCCCCTCTTCCGAGAACGAGGTAATACTTTTGTTGCAATACTGTCTGAGGTATTTATTTAAATGCTGCCCACATCAGCATTATTTGGCACAAGGCCTGGAAAGTGGGATACCCGCAGGCTCCCCTAAAGGAGGGGCACTCCTGCAATTTTAAAAATTGCCTGAGTAACCCCATCGGCATTCCCCGGTCGGGGAGACTCAGGCAGCAAGCAATAAACTTGCCCCACCGGAAAGCCCGGTGGCAAGGCCTGGGAGGGTGGACCTTCTAGGTATTACCCAGGCGGTGTACCTCAGTCCAACAGGCCCCTCACCTGTCTGAGGTATGCTTGCCTAAGATTGGAAGGTTCTATTTATAGACACTGTCGATAGAACTTGACCAATCAAATGAAGCCACGATTTGCTCACAACCAACCAGAAACTAGAATCACCCAATAAAACATGCTGGATATTTTATAATTCCCGCACATGATATTTCATGTCCAATACGAGAAGGAATTCACTCTCGGTCTGCAGACTTTTAAAATCCAACACTTGTACAGATCAACTACGCAACGGGAAAGTATATTCTCTTCATCTTCAGCTTGGCTTATATTATATATACATAAACAGCCCCTATATATATATATATATATATATATATATATATATATATATATATATATATATATATATAGTTAGTAATTTATAAAATATATATGGCGACTAAGCTACACTGAATATTTTGCGTTTCATCCACTATAGGATTCGTCAGGCTAATCCTATAGTAGATGAAACGCAGAATATTCAGTGTAGCTTAGTCGCCATATATATTTTATAAATTACTAACTAGCTCTACCTATGTATTGAGCACTTTTGAAGTAAATACTTTAAGTTTACGCATAAATCTATACTTTTGTATATTAAATTTATGTGAGTAAATGAAGTAGTTATATATATCTATCTATATATATATATATATATATATATATATATATATATATATATTATACTAGCAGAAGTAACCGTCGTGACTGGTTTAAAAAAGAGTCTTCAAAAAATAGGCTCTAGTTTATGAAAGTATGAAAAGTTATGAAAAGAGGGTGGGGGCGTAAAGAGATAGCATTAAACTTTTGAAGTATCAAAATAAAAGCAATCCTCTCAAATGAACATGAGGGGGTAGAAGTGGGAATCTTTATCGACAAAAACTTTGAAGACTAATTAGGGTTCACTATTATAAGTGGCCCCCATCGAGTCCCACTTCCATTGGTATGAGTGAACTATGAAACCCGTAACCATCTCTGCCATCCTATGGTAGTTATAATGGCAAGTTCGGCAGCTTTACATTAAACAATGTGGGCGTGCATAGAGTTCCCATTTATAAATGACATCCCTGGATCCCTCACCTCGTTGGTGAGGGTGAGTGGTGTAACTCGTCTAAACCTCACCCCAGCCCAAGGCAGGTTATCCTGCCATATTTGGTTACTATGACTGTAAATCAGTGTACACAGGATTTCCAGTTATAAGTGACTCACCCACTTGAGACCACACCCTTGGTGCTTGGAGTGAGCAGTGTAACCTGTCAAAATCTTCACCCCTCTCCAAAGTGGGTTATCTTGCCAAATTGGTAGTTCTATGTGTTCTATGTACATAGGATTCCCATCTTGGAGCTCCAGCCCTGTTAATGAAGGGTGACTTAACCATACCCATTTTTTTCTCCTTGATACCTATTCTATCATTGCATGTGGTCAGTTTAGCATAATAGTAAACCATACAGGAGTCTATTCGTGTACAGACAGACAGACAGACAGACGGACGTTAAGATTATATATATATATATATATATATATAATTGATCAATTGTTCTGCTATATTGGTAATATCAACTAAAACCAATATTTCTTAAAAGTGCTCAATATAAGTGTTGAGCTTTTATACAAATAAAATTATATAAAAGTAAGGAATCTATGTGGATCGATCGACGTTTAAACATTTTTTCATATCTCGTCAGAACTCCATTTGAATCTAATGAACGTCGCCTGACCAAAAAAAATAAAAATAAAAAGTTCCCCATGGTCCTTCAAAAAAGTGTCAACCGGAACTCTTTACTTATCCACCTTAAACTCCATCTATCTCTATCTGGTTATCTACGTACTTCCTAGATTATCCCATTTGTTTATGCTTAGGTTTGTTAGTTTAACTAGATTTGCAGAGAGAAACTAAAATAAAATTATATATAATATTTTTCTCTTATATATATATATATATATATATATATATATATATATATATATATATATATATATATATATAAGAACGCTCTTAAAATTTGGATTTTCCTTTTAATTGAGCACTCTGCTGGAATTCTTTTTCCAAAAAAAACTAATCATATATATATATATATATATATATATATATATATATATATGAGAAATATTTTTCTCATCTATATATATATAAGAAATAATGTTCTTTTCTATATATTATATTATATATATATATAGTACAACATTTTGTTGAAATTCAAAGACTTATATTTTCTTTTATGTATCTCTTGTTCTATGATTTATGTTTTCATAGAAATTTTCTTTCTCATCAACTCGTCAGATTTGATTTCCATCCGATGTTACCAACAAAAAAGTGTTACCAAAAAAGGCGTAAGGGAAGTTACTCTAGTAATTAAAATATACTTCATGAGAGTGACCTCCCCTTGAAACAAGTAGCTTAACTAATCAATACTAATTCGAAATCAAAATGAAGTAATAAAAATTATAAAAACATAGGAAAGAATAAATAATAGAAAAAAAATTGGAAATTAGGACTAAAACAAAAAATATAAGATACGAAAATAAAGTTTAAAACAAGAATTTTGGTTTGACCGGTACTTAAAATGGCCCACCTGTAACAACGTAAGGATGAAATTTCTTTTTCCCAAACAAACGCACCAGGTTTATCATGTACAAAATTAACTTTTTGTTGGTAACATCGGATGGAAATCACATCTGACGAGTTGAGGAAAAAGAAAATTTCTATGAAAACATAAAATCATATAATTGTCATCACATTAATGAAACGGCTGTAAAGAGGATATCCAGGATGAAATAAACAAGAGTTATATAACAGAAAAAATGTAAGTCTTTGAATTTCAACAAAGTTTTGTACTATAAATGCTCTGCATCTATAAAATAGTTACATTGAGCTTTAATCGAAATTAACAGTGATTCAGTTTTTATCATAACAATCTCAGCCGTTAAATATAAACTGAGGAATACATGAAATGGGTATAGCCATTGTTATTTGATTTCCTTTATTTTTGGGAGGAAAGCAAAATTTATTAGCAAATGGATTTGAAATAGGATAAGCAAGAATACACAAAGTTTATGTTGACATTCGTAATTGAATTTAAAAGTTCCGTGATTTGAGGACACCAAAAAACGACAGCTGTTACAGTGAATATCCGATGTAGAAACTAACTTCATAATCTTTTCATACAAATGATGAAAATTGGCTCAAATAATTGATCTTAAAATAGAGAAAAGCGACAGAAGACTTTTTTTAGTATATTGTATTAAATAAAACCTTGTTTGTTGAGGCGTGCAAGAAATCTTGTATGCAGTGATTCACACTAACCATTTGACCACTCAGTCCGATCGCTGATACGTGACAGTCCAAATTCTGATTTCAAGAATCCAACAGAAACTTGGTCATTTTAGTAGCCTTTTATCTGGCGGGCTGGGGTATTCGTTCTGGGTAGTCCTAGGTGGCCCACACGTGCATATTGTTGTTGTTGTTGTTGTTGTTGTTGTTGTTGTTGTTCATCTAGTCAAATACATGTGCAACATAATTGTCCTGCTGAATGTAGAGCCTTTCCGCACTATCCTGCCGTTGTCATAATGGTAAAGTTGTTTTGCTTTATGGCATATCAAGACTTTTGGGATTATTTAATGCCGATTCCAGTAATTCTGGAAAAAAGTTTTTACACGTCAAGTTTTTTATATCTTCAAATATTTATTCATTGTATTTGGTTTGATTGTTTTTTTTTTATGGCATACTAACGCTCTTCGGGTTATTTAATACCGGATCCATTAATTTTGGAAAAAGGCTTCAAGTTGTTTATATTTTCAAATAGTAATTCATGGAATTTGGTTTGGTTTTATTTTACTGCATACCAACCTCTCTTCTGCCAAATTTTGGAAAAAGATATCATGTTCCAAGTTCCTCATATCTTCAAATATCCGTTCATTGTGTGTTGGTTTGGTTGTTTTGTTTTGAAGATGGAAAGTGTTCTTTTTGTTTTTGACTCGCAGAACATGACTTGGTTTTGCAAAGGGAAAAGGAATAAATACAATAACATCAATGCTTGGTGCATTTTAGGCCAGGAAGCCTTAATCTTCATCACTTCACAGCCTAATCTGCATCACTAGATGTAAGGATGGCTAAAGATGCTGCTGTAGCTTGGTCAAATAATCTTCTGTAGTTAGTCACGGTATAATTAAATATTAACAGACTCTGGTTTGATACTAGAATAAGTTATAGCGCGAGCTTGTTTCTGCTCTATCGCTATTTTCATTGCAAATGCATGATCCACAATCTATGGTTCTCCTTGCAAAACTTTTTTCACAAAAACACTCGACTAGCTACAACCACTATATGTGATTTCTCCCACATTCTATCTGTGCCTAAATTAAAACGCAGATTCCATGAACAAAGGTTCTTTCCCAGAACTGCCAACCTGTGGAACACTGTTCTGCTGTCAGTTTTCCCGGTTGAATACAATATGATAGCCTTCAAATCCAATGTAAAGAAGTTTTTGTTGCCGTCCCCATAAATAATCAAATTCTCACCAATTTACTCTATTCGTTAACACTTATCCTCGAGTGGCCTTCGAGCTTTGATACGTTGTGACTCCCAAGTAAAAATAAAAGTACAGCTAAATCTTGTTGAAACACTGTTTTTGGTAGATCACAAAAGTTAAGCAACGCTTACTAAGGTCATTACTTATGTGTGTGACGTTTTGTGAATACTGACTACCCCAAGTTTTGAAGTCGATGTGATTGTAAAACTACCTTCTCTAATATACTTGGGGAAAAAAATCCATTTTCACCCTCCTAGCAATGAGATAAATACTCTCAAGGTTTAGTAGGACAACTTATTTAGGAGGAGGAAACCCCTGAAAGAATGCAATCTAACAGAATTTTTATTCTAACCGATCAACCTGGAGACGAGTCGAAGGACTTCCTCAACTGACTGGATCTGTTAATGATACACTACAATGGGGGCCATCATGAATTAAATTGGCTCTTTGAGCGTCCGTCTATCGCCATTATTCGTGAAAATGTATTGACTTTGCTATCCACCTGACAAGCTAACAAAGACCCTTGTTGAAACTTTCTGATTCTTGAAATACAGGATTTATAAAATTGGCAGCTGAAAAAGATTACTTAACATAGTAAGGTTACAATGTAAATCATATTGTGTGGACTGTTTGGAGAAAAAGGTGGCTGATTACTTTTAATGTATCTAAAACCAAGCTTCTATATCTACACTAACTACACTCTGATGCCAATCTGGCATCAATTGAAATGAATGGCTCTCGTATTTTGACAAGCTTCTGGGCTTGACCTTTATTCCTGATCTGAAATGGAACATGTATATCAAATCCATTGCCAAGGTCGCTGGAAAAATGGTGGGATCCTGCTACAGCTCCAGTAGACATCTCACTCCTGATGCATTTCTCTAACTATATAAAAGCCAGGTACGACCAACGATGGAGTACTGTTTCCACATTTGGGTAAGAGATGCTAGAAGTAGCTAATCCTGCCTTGACAGAGTTCAAAATAGACTTTGTAGCTTAGAGGGAGATACCCTTTTCTCTTCCCTGCAGTCTCTTTTCCACAGAATAGACGTTGCGAGCCTGTCTCTGCTTTATCGTTATTTTCATGGCAAGTGCTAATCTGAGCTTCAATCTATGGTCCCCCATCGCCAAACTTCTCGAAAAATACTCGTCTGGCCAAAACCACTATCAATAATTTCCCACACTCCTTGTCTGTGGCTAGACCTAATGGAGATTCCACGAACAAAGATTCTTTCTTAGAACTGCACGCATGTGGAACTCTTTTCCGTTTGCCTGCTTTCAAGCTGACTACAATCTGATTGTCATCAAGTCCAACATAAACAAGTTCTTGATGAACCGTCACCCTTAAACAATCCAATTAACAAAATTCCCACTAGTTATGTTTACTACGCTATAATCACATTGACTAATGTATACCCATTAACCCTTATCTTCGAGTGGCCTCCGAGCCTTGATAAGTGGTAATCCTGGGTAAAAAAAATACTGTTCTTATCTTTTTTATTTATTTTTTATTTTTTTACACAGTGATCACCACATATCAAGGCCCGGAAGTCACTCAGGGATAAGGGTTATTGCAAGTACATTACGTTAGTTTGGAGATTTGATGAAGTGTTTACTTAAGGGGGCGGTTCATTAGGAATTTGTTAACTTGACGACATCCAAGTTGTAGTCCGGTGGGAAGCAGGCAGACGAAACAGAGTTCCACAGCGTGCAGTTCTAAGAAAGAAGCTTTGTTCATGGAATCCGCGTTTTGATTTAGGCACAGATATAGAGTGGGGGAAATTTTTCACAGTGGATTCAGCTAGACGGGTGTTTTTCATGAAAGATTGGCGAGGGGGGACCAGAGATTGGAGTTCAGACGAGCACCTGCTAGGGAAATAACGATAAAACAAGGACAGGCTCGCAACGTCTCTTCTGTGGGAGAGAGGTTGCAGGGTAGAGAAAAGGGCATCCCCCACTAAGCCACGAAGTCTATTTTGTACTCTGTCAAGGCAGGATAGGCTGTTTTTAGCAGCTCCTGCCCAGATATGGCAACAGTATTCCATCCTTGGACGTACTTGACTTTTATATAGATAGAGAATTGCATCAGTAGTGAGATATCTTCTGGAGCGGTAGAAGGATCCCACCATCTTTCCAGCGACCTTGGCAACAGACTTGATGTACGTGTTCCATTTCAGATCAGGAGTAAAGGTCAAACCGAGAAGCTTGTCAAAACACGGGGCCTCACCTAGACGAGAGCCATCCATCACAATTGATGCCAGATGGGGATCAGAGTGTTGATGATGTAAGGATAGGAGGTTGGTTTTGGATGCATTATAGGTAACCAGCCACATTTTCCCCCACTGAACCACGCGCTCGTGATCAGAGGAGAGAGAATCAGAAAGAACTTTGTCATTTACGGCCTTTGATGTGTTGCCGTAGATGGTTGTGTCATCAGCATAGATGTCAACGAATGATTTAAGTATGTGTTAAGGGAGGTCATTGATGTAGATTAGGAAGAGAGTTGGACCCAGGATGGACCCCTGAGGGACTCCAGCATTAATACTGTGGGCCTCTGATTCTGCCCATCAACCACTACTCTTATGAACCTATCGGAGAGAAATGATTTAATGATTGAGAAAGCATTTCCAGTAATACCGTAGCTGGAAATCTTGTGAAGTAGACCCTTATGCCATACCTTGTCGAAGGCCTTTGATATGTCAAGAGCAATTGCCCTAGAAAGGAAGCCTTTGTCAAGAGATTCACTAATCCTGTAGGATATAACCGTCAGCACATCTGCGGTAGATTTTGCAGAGCGGAAACCATATTGTGTGTCACTAAGAAGGTTATTCCTGCAGAGGTGGTTGACTATTTCTCTATTTAATATGGATTCTAGCAACTTACTCATAACACACAGGAGACTTATTGGTCTGTACTGAGAGAGAGATGACTTATCACCTGAATTCTTAAATACAGGACAAACTGATGGGGTCTTCCAGGGAGTCGGAAAGCACTTCTCCTTAAGGCAGCGCTTAAATAGTTTCGTAAGTATGGGAGCAAGTTCTGTTTGAAGGTTTTTTAACACTATAATTGGGATACCATCAGGGCCAGTTGCTTTACTGGAATCTAGGTTCTTGATTAGCTTGGCGCCCTCATGCACGGATATTTGTATGTTACCTAGCGTGTTCTGTGTTATGGGAGAAAATATGGGGAGTTGATGGCCTTCGTTGCATAGGATAGAATTAGCTGCAAAGTTCTTTGCAAATAGTTTGGCCTTTTCTGATGCTGACATGATGACCTCTGATCCATTGATAATGGTTGGGATAGAACGCACACTTATCTCAGAGGTTATTCGCACAACATTTCAGCCGATGTAACCTCCAACCTTCTTCATTAATCTTTCTGTTGAACTTCGCAATATGTACAGAATTTTGAACAGAACCATTTATTTAATCCATGAGAGTAACATGTTCTTGTTCCGTCAGTCATGAGTGACAAGTAATCCGAGCTGTATTTTGAATGTCGCCCGCACTGAGAATTGAACCTTCAACCTCCAGAATAGTTATCAATCTTCATCCAGAATACAGGATTATCAATACTTAACCTAAAAAATTCAGAAATAACGTAAATGCTTAAATGTAATATTCATATTTTGTCAGTCTTTGATTTTTTTCTCTTAGATTTTTCGTTTTCATTTCCTTGTAAACTATTTACAACAAACACTCGTCTCTCTATAACTACTGTCAACTATTTCACTTACTCTATGTCTGTGCCTAAAACTAAACGAACATTTCTTGAGTAATGTTTCTTTCCTTGAACTACCCCTCTGTGGAACAAAATATCGTGGAACTACTTCTCAGCTAACTATAACATGGTCGTTTTCAAATCCAATGTAAACAAGTTCATGCTGAGCCTTCCCCTTAAATAATGAAATTCTACACAATTTTCACCACACCGACCATATGATACTTATGAACACTTATCTTTGAGTGGCTTTTGGGCCTTGATAAGTGGTGATTCCCTAATAAAAAATAAGTTAGATTTCTGTAATTGTTATATTTTTCTGTAATTCACTACTTTTTTTTACTAATAAATCTGTATAATTTTATTCAAATAAAATATTTATTCAAATAATATTATTATTTGAATAATCATTGAAGTCAGTGTTTTGCTGTCATAGTCATAAACTAATTCCCTCGATGTACTAGGTAAGGTGACGAACCAGAAAGGGAACTCTAATTAATATGAAAGGGCCATAATGAACTCATTAAATTGAAGGGAGTTACTAGCAGAAAAAAATGTGATCCAAGCAAGTATATATAAAAAAAAAAAAATATCTTCCTTCAGAAAATTTTAAAGAAAAAAAAATAGAAAATCGAATTCCTTTCACAACTTTTTTATAATAATTATAAAATAAATAGCAAATAATGATATCACGGAATTAGTTTGGGATCGAATGGGTCAAAATGTCGTGTAATGTCTATGCAGGATTAAACAACAAATTGAATGTTAAGTGGAAATGTTTTGCAACGAAACATGTAATTAGATTAAAATGTTCAGGAGAAAATAAAATAAGGGAATTAATAATAAATTTAATTTGTTTCATATTGTCTGTTAAAGTTTTTTTTTGCATGCTGCATTTTGCAGTTAAAAAATGATAGAAAATAAAAATGGCTGAATTAAGAAAGACTGTAAAAATGAAATAAAGAAGAAAATCGAAAGAATAGAAAAATTAGAAGGAATGAAAAAAAAATGTTAAACAGACGAAAAAAAAGAAAATTGATAAATAGGAAAAATAAGAATGGCGAATCAAAATTAAATTGAAAGAAAAAGAGATAAAAGGAACTAGAAAGTGAAAGAAAGAGGGAAGGAAAGAAAGATGAATTAAAAGAAAAGGTGAGCGAAAGAGAAATAAAAAGAAAAAAGGTTAGAAGGGGGAAAATTTGAAAATAAAAGAGGGACAGAAGAAAAAATGAATTGAAAGAAAGAAGGATAGAAAGAGATATAAATTGAAAAAAAGAAGGATAGAAAGAAAAAATAAATTGAAAAAAAGAGGGGCAGAACAAAAAAAAGTGATAAAAAGAAACGGATGATAAAATAAAAGGAGATAAAAGGAAAGAATAAAAGAGCAACGGGAAGAAAGTGGAGGTTCGAAGAATTAGGAGGAAACAAAGAAAGAACAGAAGAAAAATGAAAGTGAAAAAATAGGTGATAAAAATTGAGATGAATAAGAGAAAAGGAATAAAAACAAAAACTTGGGAAAACAAAATTAATATGAAAGGTGAAATAAAGGAAAGAGAAAGACGAAACGACGAAACGACGAAACAAAGAAGGAAAATGTTATAGAAGGGAAGATTGGGGACAGAGAGTGCAAAACAAAGACAAGAAAGTCATAGAAATTAATATAAACTGGAAGAAAAGAGTAAGGAAGGTCTTCAAAGCAAAGAGAAAGAATAAAAGTGAGGAAATGGTAGAGTCATATAAAATGAAGACAAAAGAAGAGAGTAATAAGATTAAAAATAGTACAAGATACAAAGCAAACCAGACAGAAGGAAAGATATGTTTAATACTGGACTACTCGTGACCCGTTGGGTCAGTATATGTTAAGACTAGCTATGGAATAGTGAGTGTATTAATTATGACAAAAATATGCGCAGTTGCGTGTCCAACGATGGCCACCACATTAACCATAAAGAATTACATTGCTTAATATCCGGAAACTACTTATTCGCGGAAAATTTAAATGCAATATTCGTTTTCAGCATACCCGAAAAACTTTAGAAGTTGTCATTTTAGTCGAAAATGTTAAGGCTGAAAATAAGTAAAAATTTAACAAATCTATTTTTGTATTTGCTTAAAAAATGTTACATAAAGGGTTGGTCATCCGAACCTAAAATTTTGTCTCGCGTCTCTTCCGCCCAATGGCTTTGTAAAAAGAAAAGAAGTGCGACTCTTAACGAAAGCACTTATCACAAGTCAACGGTTTTGTTTTTGTAATTTTAAATGCTTTACGTTTGTTTTAGTGTCTCAAATTGTAGCATAAAAATGACTTTAAAATGTTTTAAACTGTTAAAAAAATGAAAACGGAAGAAAGTATGTTTTTTTCTATTAACGATTCCAACTTGCGATGAAAAATATAAATAAAATTCGTAAATGCCGATGAAAAAAGCAAAAGAGGTTTAGTTTTGTTTTTATTTGCATATTTTAAACGAAAAAAAAAATCAATTGAAAAAAAAACCTTCATGGTTTTGTTTTCATATCATACACATGCGCAGAATTTCTCACACCGGATGGGCGATTTAAACGCCTAAGCAAGCTCATCTGAGTTTTATGATTATATAGATATAAATAATAGTCGATTGGATTTTAGAAGTTGGTCACAAATTGCATTTAATCTAAACTATCAAATTAGTTTCTGGCTAGCAACTGTTCATTTTTTTCACTTTTTTAGTGTTATAACATCTTATTTGGTAATATAATAATATACTTCAGGATAATTTATTTTAAAAAAGGACTTAATCTGTCACGGAAAATAGATCATATGAACCATTTTAAATAAGAGCCTAAAAACCAAAATCAGCTGAAATCAATAAAGGGGGATAACTCCCATTTTAAATTGAAACATATGATAGTCGTTTACCTTAAAACTATGTTTTCTGTATAAATTTACAAATATGCAACGAAATAAATATGAAAAATTAAAGATGTGAGATTTTGCTACTTGTGGGTGTGTTATATATTCGTACGTTTGTGATGGAACTGTACCAACTCGACTATGTTATGTTGTGGGAAGGTGTAAGAGTGTATGTTCAACGTTCATGTAATTGTGTGTATATAATCAAGTATGTATATATTGACGGTTCTTCTTATGAATGTGTGTATACAGAGTATATATATATATACGTTTATATATATACACTCTGTATCGCTGTGTCAGTGCGAGATGGAGATGCATTATAGAAGAGGGGGTACAGTCAACCTCTTGAAGGGGTTTACATAAAAAGTTCGTTATACAAGACGATGAGAGACAAAATACATTACCATGCGGTTGATGATACACGAAAACAAAAGCTTAAATAACAAATATGAGACGTTTATTCATCTAGCTGATGATTGGAATTGGATGCTTTTACGTTGCTACATTGTCATATTTTCCTGATCCTCTTCGCTTCTGTCAGGCTTCCTGGTTCACTCGGACTCCTCGGACTGCCTCCTAGTCTAACTTAAATGTATATATTAATTCTATACTTCATTGTGACGTCGGCACGCGGGCCAGGTATATGAATCCCATGCACGTGCTTCCAACACGTGTCCTAGCAACACAAGTCTCAGATTTTCTCTGTGGACATTCTTTAATTTCATTGTTCTATTATTCCTGCTTCGACCCAAATTAACCAACACAAATTTTTGTTTGCCACATTCTTGTGTTGTATAAGTTATTCTAATTTGCATTCCTCACTACAGTGGATAATTTACAGTGCATTCTTAGAATCGTATGTAAGTAAGAAAAATGCATTCTTTTTAAATTTTAATAACTGAGTTCGATTCCAGAATTCTCCTTAAATAATAATATTCGATCTTAATTACTTCGTTTCTAACTAAAAACCAGAAGCTGTCCCCTTCAATATACAAACAGATGGGTTAGGAGTATATTTTTCGCAGTAAGTTCATCAGAACACATTCTGTGAAAGTATTTGTAAAACAAGTATAGGGACTGAAATTTGGCAAACAGTCTAGGACCTAGTAGATTAAAGGCTATAGACACTGTACAAGAGAGATAGATTGCGGTTAGTACACCAGCTCAGTTATGGAAACAATATTCTGTGCATGGACGAGTGTTAGCTTTGTAGAAATAAAGGCTACTGGCATGTGGGAGAAGTTTCTAGCTTGATAGATGACATCTACCATCTTTGCAGAAGACTTAGCAGTATCTTCTAGGTATTTGTTTCAAATTCTCTTCAGATTTTAACTTTAAAATAATGTACTGAAAAAATCGCCAATGAATTCTTCAACTAGAAAAGAATATTCATATTTAATTAACACACACACACACAGATATATATATATATATATATATATATATATATATATATCAGATTTTAGTCATTCAATGAATTCAAAAATTTACAACGTGAAATGTTTGAGTTTCAGATCAAAAGATTTTATTATTCTATGTAAACAAAGAATATATTTGAAATATTTCAAATGTATTCTTTGTCTTACATAGAATAATAAAAATATTTTGATCTGAAACTCAAACATTTCACGTCATAAATTTTTAAATATATTGAATGACTAAAAATTTGATTTATTTGCTATATCTTGTATATCGAGCAATTCTTATTTAGGTGGGATAATACTTATAGAATATTACTGCCAATAATATTTTGTAAATCTTATAATCACAGGTTTCCATACCAGCTGATTGTTGGATAATTTTATTCTGAAGTACACATATATATATATATATATATATATATATATATATATATATATATATTCATCTGCATACATATATAATTATTATATATACAGTGTATCACAAAAGTAAGTAAACCTCTCACATTTCTGCAGATATTTAAGTATATCTCTCTATAGGACAACATTGATATTGTCATGCCGAAATACTGTCCTACAACTTAGTTTCTGGAGGGAAAGGTCCTAGCTTTGCTGCAGCGCCAGATCATGACATTCCCACTACCATGCTTAACTGTAGGCATGACAGGCTTCTCTTGTTACTTGTCAGCTGGTTGAAGTCATCGAAATCAAACAAATTAATCTTAATCTCATCAGACCATAGAACATGGTTCCAGTAATCCACGTGCTTCGTTGATATGTATTCAGCAAACTGTTTGTGAGGTTTCTTATGTATCGTCTACAGAAGAGGCTTCCTCCTGGCGTGACAGCCATGCACACCAATTTGATGTATAGTGCGGCGTATGGTCTAATACGCTGATGCCCCACCTCTTCAATCTCTGCAGCAATGCTGAAAGCACTCCTATGCTGATCTTTCAAAGAAAACATTTTTTTTCTTTGGACGACCTATCTGAGGCCTGTTCTGAGTGGACATTTCTGTTTTTAAATTTTAGATGATCTTAGCCACTGTGCTGCAGCTCTGTTTCAGGGTGTTGGCAATCTTCTTGCAGCCTTGGCCATCTTCAAAATACATCTTCCCAGATCCTTAGATAGTTCTTTGCCATGTGGTACCATGTTAGAACTTTCAGTGACCAATATGAAAGAGCTGCACTACAAACTTGAACACACCTGTTCACTATGCACACGTGGTCTAGTAACATTAATGAGTCACATGACATTTTGGAAGGAAAATACCAAGCAGTGTTCAATTTAGTCATTTAGAGGTGTAGTATCTTATGTGTGTACTCATTTTTGTTGGCAGATGTTTATCTTTTTATGGTTATATTTGGAGTTATTTTGAAGGGAAAATAAATTAACCTTGTTAGATAAGCTGCACATAGACTACTTTTCATTGTGTAAAAATCATTTTTTCAGTGTTTTCTAATGAGATATATTTAATATCTGCAGAAATGTGAGGGGTGTACTCACTTTTATGATACACTGTTTATATCTTACATTAGAAAATTATTTATGTATTTATATAAATTCTCGACGCCTCTTACATAAGAACTCAGCGCTCTACTATTAATAACATTGCATTATTAAAAAAGAGGATACATACTAATTAAAGATAATTAAAAGAATCGTTTTTGGAATAAGAAAACAGGCACAAATTTTTCTGATTTCAATACGGATTCTCTAAAATTTTCTAATTAATCGTCTCAACACTAATATATAATCAATCACAAACAAATATTTTTAACTGTATCATATCTCTTCAATGCAGCGAGACTAGCAACTACCTCAAGCCAGGATTGAAACTCGAGCACCTAGTCGACAGTATCCGTTTCTAACTGTTACACTATTTGGCTACTGTTAACATGAGTTTGCGAAATTATAACGTTTAAACATTGCCCAAATGCCTAAGCTCTATTTGTTTACACAAAGAGAGCATTGGTTTTTACGGTAACGGCAGTTTGTTATTTTGCTCCCCAATATGCCCAACCTAAAATGGGGAGCATTTATATATATGAAAAATGGATTATGAATAGTGAGATTTATTTTACAGTGATGGGTCACTGTTTATCAAAGCCCAATAGCCATTCCAGGATACGTTTTAATGTCTGTAACATAGAGGATGAATCAAATACCATGAGGATTGGAGACACTGTTTGAATTTGATTTAGAGACAGCTTCTGGCGATTGGAATAATCGCGAGAGTCAGGGCTTACCCATGGTAGTTGGCAGGTTTGCAAAATTTACAGAAAAGTTGGTTTCAGCATCACCTCCCAATCTCCCCATCCATCAAAATCGGTCAGAAGATTAACAGAATTTTTACTTTTCATGACATAACTTTGGCCATTTTGTGTCTCGTATTCAGCAATAATGCATTAAAACTTAAACTTTTCTAAAAATGGCGATTGTGCAATTTTATTTACATGGAAGTGAGCTTTTACCGTTTTATGACAAGATAAGCTCCCAGGAGAAAAGAAAATGGCTTTTAAATTTGCGCAGTTTAGTGACGCATTTAAAGTGCAAGTTTAGTTCTTTTTGATGCATAGAATAAGTAACTGGCGTTTAAATAATTCCAAATGATAAAAAGAGTGCAATGAACTTTTGCACACATCTAAAAAGAGTGAAAATGTATACGAAATTCAGGTTTATAGAAGGCAAAAAAGTGCAGAAATGTAACGCATAGACTCACACTGTAGCAACTTAAGGTATAATGAAACTGACTATGCAGTTTCACTTTAGTGAATCAATACAAATCCACCAGGAACGTTTGAAGGTCAAACACACGTGTGACGAAAGGATGACATTCTGAAATATATATCATCACGGATATACCACCTGACCACCGAATGAACATAAGAACATATTACATGTAGAAACTTATATAATGTAAATATATATATATATATATATATATATATATATATATATATATATATATATATACATATATATATATATATATATATATATATATATATATATGCTCTTTGTGTAAAAAATCGAGCTTAGGCATTTGGACCATGTCAAAACATTGTTAATTCACTGCTCGAACAGCAGCAGCTGTATGCCTTAATGGTGAGAAGTTGCCTGTCTAGCCACACTGATGAGCTGTGATACAGCGAAACAGAACTGTATGTGGATGACTATAATGCTCTCTATATTGGGTTGAGCATATTGGGAAGTGATATACAAACTGCAATTAGCGTATTAAGCGATGCTCCTTGTGTAAACAATCGAGCTTAAGCATTTGGACGATGTCAAAACATCGTTAATTCAATGCCCTCACAGCAGTAGCCATATGGCATAATAGTGAGAAGCGTTGACCGTAGTTTGAGTGGTCAGGTATCAATCTTAGCTTGAGGTAGTTGCCTGTCTGACTTCACTGATGAGCTGTGATACAGCGAAACAGTACTGCATGTGGATGACTATATGATGATGATGATTGCAACGTCTTGTCAGACGAAATTATATCTTCATATATTAATTTATGTGATTACTAAATTATATATATATATATATATATATATATATTACCGTTTTTTTCTGTTTGGTTGCATATGTTTCGGATGTTGGACCGTGTTTACGATCGAACCACCTCGTCAGACATTACCGAAATGGTTCATTTCTGTAAGGTCTGACGAGGCTGTTAGATCGTAAACACGGTCCAACATCCGAAACATATGTAACTAAACAGATAAAACGGTAATAAAAAATAAAACACATACTTGCTCTGCAATAGTATTGAGCACTCTCGTCAGGTTTATATATATATATATATATATATATATATATATATATATATATATATATATATATTCAGAATAGATTATATAATTATATCCACATATTTACTTCCGGTTTGTTGGCTTTCATTGCTCTTGTGATCTGCAACGTTGTTTAGTTGTGGAAATAATTGTCTATCTGTCTATCTATCTATCTATCTATCTATCTCTCTCTCTCTATCTATCTATCTCTCTCTCTCTCTCTCTCTCTATATATATATATATATATATATATATATATATAATTCCAGGTTAATATTTTTCAGAGGTAAAACAACCAATGAAGTTTTAATATGGTTAATACAAGAGTGCTCAATGCCGGAGTAGGTCAGGTATACACGCTATTTGTTTTACATAGGCACGTGATAAATAACAAAATTATAATCGGTGAATTTATTGAGAAAAATCGCTTAAAAAGTATTTAGATATATCATAACCTCCTTCATATCGAATATATATGTGTGCGTGTGTGTATGAGTGTGTGTGTGTATGTGTGTGTGTGTTTGTGGTGTGTGTGTGTGTGTGTGTGTGTGTGTATTATTCCAAAACACAAAACTGACCTTTAATAGTCAAACCAAGCAACCTCTCTTACTCAGTCATTGATAAATACACCCTTGGGTCTTACCTTCAAAATTGAATATTCTAAAATGCAACAAAAATAAATATGAAATTGTTGTTGTTATTAAGTATTGTAAAGGAGTGTCTTGTCTACATAAAGTCCTTCTCAGTGGTCACAATTCTTCGTGAACTAGTACGATTTTCGGGTTTTACTCCTGATGCAAGTAAAGGAAGATGCAGCAGCTGTATATGTAGTTGGGAGAGGTTTGACCCAGGACACACATTCTCTATTGATTTGTGGTTCTCTGTCGGCCATATCTTTTATTGCCACACGTTGAGGTAGAGATAACCTAACTGGTGTTTTCAGACCAGAATGTCTGAACATATGATGCTTTATTTTATTTTATTTTCCCTGTGTAAAACTCAATCATGTTCTGCAAAATCAAAAATAAAAGGAACAATTTTACTCTACAAAACAACCAAACCAAACTTCATGAATAAATATTTGAAGACATAAAATACTTGAAGCATAACACCTCTTTTGAAAATTACTAAATTCGGCATTGAATAACTTGTTAAACAGCCAACCAACAGAGATGTTTGGAAGATGATAGGATCTAATGCCGTTCAATGTTCAACCGGAGCTCTTTTAGTAGGTTTGCTGCCATATGTAAATGGAGTTCCAGCAGACAGTTACAGCGAGAAAGAATTGGAATTTAATTCGGTAATATGGTGTTATGGACTCAGTGCTAAATGATACATGGGCCTTCATTCAATTCCGGACAATTCCAGATCTCCATGCTAAAAGATAAATAACAAAATAAGTTTGTAAAAAGATAGAAAAATGAAATCAATGTTTTTTTTTCTTTTTAAAAGAAGAAAATGGAATAAGATTGTAGCTAGAAAGAAGCAAAAAATGGAGCAAAGAGTGAATTAATGTCAACATTGATGGAGAAAAACGGATGGGAAATAAAATGTTAAGTTTTATGGGCAATAAATAAATATCAAGCTAGCATAAAAATAAAAGTTTAAAGAAAATTTGAAAAACAAAATCCCAAGAAGGCACTAAATATATTAAGGAAAAATTGGGAAAACAAGATTTGTCAAAAAAAAAAAAAAAATGGAGGGAAATAAAAATCTGCCGCATTTAGTGACTATTGACATTGAACCGGGATCTTAGATTTACAGGGCTTAATTCTTAAATTCAATTTAACGACAAATACACAAAGGTCCATTCGATGTCAAAAAAGCTGAAATCCAGACGTTAATGTAAAAAGAAATGAAAACAACTTAAAAATGATAAAGTTTAAAAATAAAATGTATATAATATACATATAAATTCAATTGAGACTCACTAAACCGTATTATATATTAAAAAAAAATAAAAATAAAAATAGATGAAAATTAAACAAGAAGAAAATATCAGATGATGGAGAAAAAACGTTTCAATACAAAGAGGATTTGCAAGAAGGAAGAACGGAACTGAACAATAAAAAATGATTCAAACGAAAAACATTTGAAGAAATGCAAAACAAAATGAAAATGAAAATAAATAAAATGAATTATAAAAAAAAAATCTATTCGTCCATTAAAATAAAGAAAAAATATACAAAAATTAGAAATGTTCGTTTTGTTTTTTTTTGTTTTTTTTTTTCGTACTTGTGATTGTATGGTGGACAAGACATGGAAAAAAATCTAACTTTTCACATTAAAGAGTGACGCAGTTCTCAATTAAATTTCAGCTTTGCTTCATTACTCGGCCTATTACTTGACTTTATTTATTTTGTCAACTGTTTGTCTTGTATTAAGCCACCATTTTTTTGTATGCTTGTGTTTTCTTTTCATCCCAAATGCTTCCTTTTTGTTGTTTCTTTGCTTCGTATTCTTCAGAAATTGCAGTGGATGAATATAAAAACGAGAAGGAGAAGGGAAAGGTCGATGAGTAAGAGATTTCACTGAGGGTGAGATATTTTTTGTTGTATTTTTTTTCTTTTTTTTTTTTTTGTTCTTTTAAGAGATGTGTTCAAAAGATATCAAGACTAAAGGTTTATTTATCAAGGGAGTGAACTATAAAAAGAACATTAACCTTTTTCAAAAAAAAAATATATATAAATAAATAAATTGTTCCCTAAAGTATTTATAAAGCCAGCAATGTACAATGTATTAAAGATAAAATTTATTTCGCAACAGATTTGAACAAATTCAAAAGCAAAAAAAGAAGGAGTCAAAATCATACTAATCAATACTGCTCCACTTCATAATAAAAATCAATAGGCATTTCTTTTAATACTAAAATATGCTAAAGGAATACTATAATATACTATAATATCCTATAATATCCTAAAAAAATACCCATCCCAGGACAGGTAAAATAAATTTTCATCAACAAACCCATTTTATGACCCCTTATGAAGATTAAAATCAAGATTATATACTAATTTATAAAACTCACAATGTCTGTCTTTCTGTCTCCAATTTTTTAAAAAGTGAATCTTATCAGAAACACAAGTTCATAGAGTAGCCCGAAGTAAGTTAAATGACTGCATTTTTGTAGACCGTTCTCTTAAGAGATTTTAACCGATGGAAAAAGTTGCTAAAGAGTCAAAATTGAAAAAATTGAAACTTGACAGTGCTTTTGCATGCATGCGCAAATATACATTTATACGTTAAAGTCGGTTAATTTTGAATTATTTCTTATCTGTTTGACAATAGCTCAAACGGCAATGACTAAGACTTGGGCACTAAATATTTTGGTTTCGATTCTAATTGATATCACCCAAGTCATATATATATATATATATATATATATATATATATATATATATATATTTAAAAAAAACTTTTGAAAATTATTACAGTATATTGAGTGCAGTATGATAATAAATACAGAATAGGCTCTATAATTATAAATACGAAATCTGCACAAGTAAATTATCATATTAAGCGTAATTTACGGCCGGACAGCACTGAGCACCGTGCTCATAAATATTTAATCTTATCTCTAGAATCCGTATTCAAAATTTGGTGAAAGTCCGTTGCATGGTGTTATTTCTAAAAATGTCTAAATTTTAAAACAGAAAGGTAATGGGTTATTTGAAGAAGCGAAATTCGAGGAATCACACTTGATTAATGCCTAATGACTATATATACTATTTAATACAAATTTGAATCTTACAAATGTGAGGTAATTTCCGTATTATTTTCCATTATCCTTAAACATGCTTTAAAATTCCACAACAAAATCCAAACACGGAGAATATTAATTAATTAATGTCTAAAATCTTTTGTTAAATTTTCTAAAAAAAAAATCGGTGGTATCTGAATTTTCATAAAGGATTTTACTTCCGTCGCATAAAACTAAATCAAACTACATATAACCAACAATATCAAGGCCACGGTTCGCCATACACGCAGTATTGTTGCCATATCTGGACTGATACGTCTGCCACTTGTCTCTCGATAGCCTTAAAAAAAAAGAGTCGCCGACCTAATACGTCCTGAACTATCTAAGTTTCGCCCGGCCTCTGCGGGGGCTCGGCATGAATCTCAAAGACTATATGTGGGGGCAACCCCTCATATAAGAATATTGCTCTTGATCAATCAGTTATTGGTCACTGTAGGGGAAATCGTTCATACCAATTGTCACTATCCAGTTCCCTCTCGGGGGAACTGGCCTCCCTCCCTTTCACTCTCCCCGTCAAAAAACGGCCTTATGCCTAATTTGCTAAGTGGGGAAGCAAATAAATAACCGTCCTGAACTATCAACTAAACTATAACCTGCAGTGTTTTCATCATAAGTTTCTAACCACTCTGCCAACACGTCGTTCTGATAATTTGGACAAGTATTTAATTAAATACCAGCATATAAGAGCAATTACATGATATTAAATATTGTGTAGCAAAACCGCGTAACTTCAGCAATATACATAAGATAGGTTCATACTAAGAATGTCGTTTTCATGAGTTTGCATTTCCTCATTAATACATGGATAGCAGTTTAAAATTAGTATAGAATGGTCGAATTGATAACTGTAAGAGTGCGTTTAAAAAGTCACCAAAACGCCAAGCACTTGCATAAAATTGTATTACGACATAATTCATCTCAACTGAACCTCCGTAAGGAGTGATGCAAAACAATGGTAACACACCTTATTTTTAAATATTTATCACCAGAAAAGTTTGGAAACGGTTGATTAAATTAGGGAAAACTGTTAAAATATGCTGTGTCTGTTTTGCAAATATTTCAAGTGCAAGTGCTCTGAGGAACTCTGAGCACTAGTGCCCCCTTGACGAAAATACTCTCGACAAGCAACAAAATCCCACCTCCGCACTGTAGAAATCCCTAGATGCTGTAAAGCCTCATACTTGAATAGAAGCTGAACTTTAGAATCCCCCCCTCAGTGCTACTGCTTCCCTGACTGATCTGATATGCAGAAATTCAAGTGTAATGCGAGTAAACAACTCGCTGCCCAACACCATAAATGGTATTCCTGCAAATCTAGTCCCAAACAGTCAGCCCCTCACGACCAAGTGGCCCTGTGCCAAGTTTGGTGTGAAACGACGAGAAAAAAAATCATGACACCTTACATCAAGCAGATATGATCTTAAATTAGGGAGCATCATTTAGGAGTAAAACCTGTGCATGCAAATATATAAACATATACACATACCTAACTTTATATGATTAGATATATGTGCTTTCATTCCGTCATGTAAAAGTTAGTGAGTAAAACAGTGTTCCTTTCCTCGGATGAAACATATTTAAAGTAGTGTGATTAAGCGAGAAAATAAATAGCAAGCCCAGTTTACTCCAATACTTGAAAAAAGTCATCCACACTGAAAAGAAAGATAGGTGTTATTTTTTTTTTATTTTGATCATCAGAAAAAAAATAAAAATAAATAATAATAATAATAAGAAGAAGAAGAAGAAGAAGAAGTAGAAGAAGAAGAAGAAGAAGAAGAAGAAGAAGAAGTTATCTAACCCCACGCAATCCTCTTATTACCACATCACTGAATCCCCCTCTTTAAAAAAAGAGTGAGACCAAACAGCCAAGTAGAGTCAAGGAGGAAGGAAAGACCGAGAAGAGATCACTGACCAGATCTCCGTTGGATAAGTGCGAGGAGAACTGGGACCTTGGGGAGGCTGATTGCCACTCAAATTCCATTGAAAATCAATAGCCTCTGCCAACGAGAAATCAAGGGCAAGCAGATGTTGCGATAATGCAAATTTATTTGCAAATGAGACTACTGGTGGAGACTACTGCAAATCTGAGGAGACTTGTTGTCACTCAGATTCCAGGGAACACAACAGGCGGTTCTCAAGGAGATATCCTTGATAATCCGTGTGAAAGCTCTTGTGAGACAAGAACAACAACAACAACAACAACAACAACAACAACAACAATAATAATAATAATAATAATAATAATAATTTACATATAAAGAATTGAATTACTGAAATAATTCAATGAGTTTTATATGACTATTTACATAAATAGAGAGTACGAACACTGGTTAAGCATAACGTTATTATTGACACTAGTTCAAAATAATCTGTATCAATTGATAAATGAAATGTCTTCAAAAACTAATGAGACAGAAGGTGTTTTGGTCAAGACAAATATATGAATAATGTAAGAAACATTGTCTTAAAAAAAGTGTGCTTGTTAACGAAAATAATTCTGGGATTAATTCCTGTATTTACCAATACAGAAAGTAATTCCTGTATTTACCAATACACAAAATAATCAATCTGTATAATACTAATATATATATATATATATATATATATATATATATATATATATATATATATATATATATATTATTGCAATTTCACCCCAAACAAGGCACATTGTCACTTTGCTGTAGGGGGCTACTATCAGGGACATAAGCTACAGGGGTACTATGTGGGGAGTTGAGATGCAAGATGTCGGTTTACGTTACACTTGAACTTCTGCATGTCAGTACAGTTGGGGAAGCAGGAACTCGGAAGGGAATTCCAAAGTCCAGCGGTTCTGGGGAAGAAACTACTGGATTAGAAGGCTCTCTTACATCTAGGGATCTCAACTGTGAAGGGGTGGGATTTGCTGCTTGCCGGGTTTATCGGGGGTACTTACGTCGAGGGGGCACTAGTGCTTGCAGTTCGTCAGAGCATTCACCATTGAAATACTTGTAGAAC
>NC_136497.1:83638115-83660615 GCF_053919585.1 Euprymna scolopes | reverse complement strand
CTTTTTATAACCTCTAAGTATTTACCTACACACTTGTGCTTAATTAATTAAGGTATTTATATATTGAAATTACGGCAAAACTCATATAATATATGCATATATTTTGATAAACATGAGAATACACTTGTGGGAGAGGGGCGGTATTTAGATTGTAGCCTTACAGTTAGCTTAAAATTAATACATACTTATCTTTAGTAACATAAAGGAAAAAATTTACTGTAAGCAAAACAAACAAACAAAAACGATCAAAATATACGCTTTCGGCAAGGAAAAATAAGCACGAATTTTTGGGTTGCGATACTGATTCCTATACTCCCCAAAACAGTTCCGTTCTTTTATATTCCTGGTTTCGATTCAGATTATTCATTCCAACACTGGTTCATACATCTATAAGAAGATTTGTCCATCCAATCGTCAGACTAAAGTTTATAATAGCATTTTAGACGCATTTGCATATAGAAGTTCCGTCGGTCAATCTGTCAGGCAATCATGCTTAAGTTCGTCTGTAATGCTTAAATTTGAAATAAAATGTCAATTCCTTCAGTTTGAAATCACATTTACATTGCCATACATGCATGAAAAACATGAATGGATACGCAGAAAACTTGAATGTTTACTAGACACTATCCTCGAGTGTCTAAGGTCTCTCTGTACAGAGGTTAGAAAGGTAACCTGGTATGAGGATGCCTTTCACTACATGTGATCCCTGACTAAATATTTAAAAATAACAGAGTATTCACAGTTCAAACAAGATGTCCTGGAGATGAATCTTACTCAAATGACTTTACCTCAAGTAACAACACTAAGCTGGACACTCCACCAGACTAGATTAATTTGTGTCCTTGAATCTAGTAAGACCAACAGACCACAAGAATGAAATGCAATAACATACTTAAATGGGAAGAGAAAAATTATGTTCTCAATCTCTTTACTAACTCAGTGTTTGAGATGTAAAGGACTATTCGAATATCTATGTATCTCCTATAGAGATCGAATATTAGCCCCTACGAAGGGGCCCCCTTGTTTCTCAGGACTTCATCGGAATGAAAATGAAACAACAGGTTGAATAGGCGAATCGTAAGAATAGTTGCAATCTCGGTTTTACTATTTATATACGAAAATTTTAGGCACGACAAATGTACTACTATGTGCAACAGTTGCTTCTGCATATCATTTGAGCAAACCGTGACAAGATATTTGGCAAAAATAAACTCCTAACAAGCTATCGATTTTAATTGAAACGGACTGTCATCATATTTTTTCCAAGAAAAACCTTTGTAAAAAATAAATATATATTTTTTTCGTACATAGTTTAACATTAATCGTGTCTAATTCCATCATAAATTGTAAAACCAGCTCCAGTTTTGTCTGATTCTTTTTCCATTTTCTTCCATCTTTTCTCCTTTTTTTTTTTGTAATTTTTTATTTTTACTTCACCTTTTTTCTCAAATTTTTAATTACATCTGGTTTACCTCCCCTTGACATAACACCATATTAAACTCAGCTAATCTCATTCTTATCAGTCTTTAATATTATTACTTTTTGTTTCTTAAGCCAACCCCTTTTTCGACACCTTCATTTAGCTTCATAATCTTCCCCCACTCCATCTCCTTATATGTAATAATAATAATAATAATAATAATAATAATAACAACAACAACAGATTTTATTTTTCATGTCTGAAACCCCCACACTACTTTCTCCCTCTAAGATTTACAGTCGTTAAAATTTTGTTCCATTTTTTCTTTATCTTTATTGATTTTTGCTTATAAATTTTAGTTTTCTCCATTTAAAAGCAAAATAAAAAGTAAAATAAAACACTTTATCTCTATTGATTTTTATTTGTAAATTTTTATTTTTCTTCATTTAAAAAATAAAAATAAAACCATGAAATAAAATGAAATCTGTTCGGTTGCTTCTCAATTGGAATCACATTTAAAACTCCTCAAAACACACTCCTGCCCTTTCAATGGCTCTTTATTGGCAATCCTTATTCATCGCCTTTCCAGCTCTTTAAATTCTATATTCCCCTTAACATTTGAAAAAGAAAAATGGCTAAAGAAAGCAACCACACAAAAACGACATACGTTTCTACATTGCTAATTTTAGTTTGTTTTGTGTTTTTTTGTTGTTGTTTTTTTTGTTTGTTTTTTTTTTGTCTTGTATTGTGTGGGTTTTTTTTTAGATATTCTTTTGGAAATTTTTCTTACAATTCGTTGTCTATTTTGTATTTTAATTGATTCTTCCTAATTTTATTTTTATAGTTTCCTGTATTTAAATAAATTGTCCTATCTTTAACATCCAAATTTCTTTTTTTATAACTATTTGTTATTGAATTATCTTCTCTTTTCGGTTCTAATTTTCTTCCATTTATTTTTTTTATGTCTGCTTTATACGACTTGCAATTTTACTACGTCTCTTAAAATTCTTTGTTTCTATTTTAGTTTCTTTAAACTCCTTTTGTCATTTTTTATTAGGTTATTTTCGCCTTCGTCTTATATAATCTGTTTTTTTTTCTCCTTCATTAAACCACATTTTATCACTTTCGATTTTTAGATGTGTCCTATTATTCCACTTTAAGGCTCTGGCTGTTGGCTAGATTGTCACGCTTAAATTTCAGATATTTTTTTATCACGAAATGTGGCATTTGAATTGATGCACGATATTTTAAATGCGTACACGCGTTTCTATTAGAGGCTCTATATGTTAGTTGGTCTGATATTCTTGTTTTAAATTGGTCTGTCACACGTTTTAAATAGTATTTTTAAATGTGTTTACGCTTCTCTAATAGTATTACGCCTTCCTTAATATAAGCTTCACACCGATGTCTGTATGAATGCTCTCTTTGTCGTTGCTATTAGCACTATGAATCGTAGTTGTTGGTAACACTCGCGCCCACACTTGGTTGGTTTTTAAAATGGTTATTCAAAAATACAGAAACCGAAACTCTGCATGCGTGAGAGAGTGAGAAAGAGAGAGAGAAAGAGAGAGAGAGAAAGAAAGAGAAAGAAAGAGAGAGGGAGAGGAGATATCCAAATCAGGAGTTTCTAAACTACGGTCCGCAGGCTAGATCCGGGTCTGTCAAATTCTTTAATCCGGCCCGCGTAGCTCTTATGAAAGACGTAAAAATATTCAGTAAACATTTGCAAAATTGAAATGTGTGAAAATATTATAGTGGGTTTTTCTTTTTGTTCAGAAAATGATTAAAAGAATGATGGTTTGATGAACCAGTTTCACTAAAAGCAAAGTATAAATAAAACACGTTCAAGTATTTTTTTATATATATATTTTGCCTCGCGTAGTTCTAAAATGCCATTAATATGCTTCTCCTCTTTTCGAACACTTTGGAGACTCCTGTATTAGATAGATCGGATGATAGCCTGTCTCATTAGATCAGCCGTCCGATGCATGCTTCCCCTATTTAGCTAACACACCTTTCCTCGTTCAAGTCTCACCAGCTAAGAGAGTGCAAAATGCCTCTCATCGATTCTTTCAACGTGACCATACCATCAAAGTCTCCTGTTTTACACACATCTGTCTACAGGGACAAGATTGAATTTTCTGCTGAGCTCATAGCCTGATAGGCTGTACTTGAATTGCTTCTAAGATTTTTTTTTCTTGTTTTGTTTATTTAAATAAAATTTTGTTAATATTAAATTAAGAAAATACTCATATATCAAAGTTACGTATAGGCGCAAAACACACATACATGATCTTTTCTAATAGTTTTGTTAACAGGAAGTTTATTATTGTTTGCTTTTATTATTTTCTTCATAAATTAATTTTTATTTTATTTTAATCTATTTGGTGTTTCATTAATTTCTTTTTAGTCTATTAGATTATTTCTTTTATTTATTTTAAAACCTTTTTTATTGTCTATGTCTTGTTAATTTATTTTCCCATTTATTCCTAGACTTTCTTTTTCTAAATTCTTTAATCTTCTTCCTTTAATTTTTCATTCTTCTTTTCCTTCTTTTCATTCTTTCATTCTTTTTCGGATTTCTTTTATCTTCTTTGCTCCACCTCTGTTCATAACTCTTTCTTTTTTCCCTTCCTACCTTTTCTTTTCATCCATTCTTTCTTTTCTTTTCTTTTCTTTTTTCAGTTTCTTCCCGTCTCCCTTACCGGCATATTCCATTCCTGCCTTTATTTACTATGTTTTATGTTTATGTTTTCCCGCTTTTAAAGCCAGATCCATTTCTACCCGTCTTTTATTACCCATCTCTCCGAACCCTCCTCCGTTCTACACTTAAATGTTTCCCCACTTCATATCTCAAAAGCATCTCTCTGCCCTTAAGCAGATCTTAAGTCCCCACAGTTGATAGATTAGCAAGCAATGAGCAAATAAATTCAAACTTAAATAACCACAACATGGCCGACATGTACTCAATTATTAAGCTCGTGCCTCCCCGCGTTTTCGTTTTTACTCAGCATCACCTCGTTATTTTAAAAAAGTATACATACATATTTTCAAGGCTTTTATACACCACTCCCATATATATATATATATATATATATATATATATATATATATATATATATATATATGACTATAGGTGATATCAATTAGAATCGAAACCAAAATATTTAGTGCCCCAGCCTTAGTCATTGTTGTTTGAGCGATTATTGTTTCGGCTACACGGCCGCTTTTTTTGGCCGTCTGTAGCATCCTCAGACTTTTACAGAAATGTTCGCTATTTTGGGATGAAAGTGTCGAAGACTGAATGAGGTCGGGGTGGAGGGTGCGAGGATGGCGGAAGAGGAAGAGAGGAAGGGAACAAGGAGGGAAGGTGGGGGGGGGGGCGTTTGGTATGTCGATAATGTTTTAGTTTTGGGGTTTAAGGAACAAAAAAGGAAAAAAATAAAACGCATATTTGCTCTACAACAGTATTGAGCACTTTCTTCAGTTTTTATTAATTACCATCTCCACTATATATATATATATATATATATATATATATATGATGAAAATAATGGAAATAGTATTCCGACAAAATAGAGAAAATAAAAAAGGAACAAACCGTATTATGTGTTCACCAACGTTTCGTCTTTATTTCACCCAGAGGAAGTCTCGAAATAAAGACGAAACGTTGGTGAACACATAATACGGTTTGTTCCTTTTTTATTTTCTCTATATATATATATATATATATATATATATATATATTACTAATGAGACGATCCAATATTTTCCCGATTCCGATACAATTACCGATTCCATACGAAATTCCCGATTTCGATAATAAAACCGATTCCCATTACGATTTAAATATTTACCTACAAAATGGTTATTATGTTGTAGAAAACACATCTTAAATGTATATATATATATGTGTGTGTGTGTGTGTGTGTGTTCTGAAACGTAAAAATACACTTCCAAGGAAGGTGATCTATAGATTTTAGATATACTGAAAGTTTAAATCGATAATTTTAATTATTTTATTAACACTACCATTTTTTGGCATCAGAAAATAGGCAAAAATTTTTCCAATATCCCCAAAATTCCCGATTCCGATTCGGATTAATCGTTCCGACACTAATATATATATATATATATATATATATATATATATATATATATATAATAAGTTATGAAAATATATATGAGAATTTAAGCTACACAGAATATTCCGTGTTTGATCCTTGTGAGAATTCGTTAGGCTTATGCGGAAAGTTTGGTTATCGCGCATCTTTTATAAACTTATGGTATTGAATTTTCTTTTTAGCCAATCAGCTCTAAGTCTTAAGGGCGCCCTATAAAGAAAATTAGAAATAAAAGAAAGAGAAATACAAGCTGGTATACGCCGCCATAAAATCAAATGTTAAAACCCAAACTTACCAAGAAATTTCTAAACCTCAGCGAAAAGCACTTCCTTGTATCCAATCAAATTATCTTACAGCTTTTTGGAAACTTTAGAGATAATAATTAAAGCACACAATAACAAACTATTAAATAAGAGCAATGAAAACAGTAATAACAAGATAAATAATAAAAGGTAAACCACGTGAAAAAATTAAAACACAAATGACAAAAATGTAACTATTAGAAATAAAAATAAACTCATCCCAAACAACACCCCTAAAAGAAATAAAAATAAAAATACTAATAATGAATACGATAAATGGAACTATAGAACCCGCACACACTTTGCATACTTCAAAATAAATATCTCACCAAAAGCATAGTTTACCAGGCCACAATATTTGCAAAAGAAACCCCGAATAACAAGAAATATTACGTAGGTATGACTTCCTTAAATTTCAAAACCAAAACAATGAAAAGAGCACTAGCACACTAATACTGAGAACTCAAAGAAAGTTGTCGTTCGCCGATAGTCGAATGGAAACAGGTAAGACAAGCAAGTACAGGAAGGGACATAGATGACCACTGTAGATTATGTCTGTATGAGAAAGCCGCTATCCCATTCTATAGAGAACTAAAACTTCCATTAAACTGTAAGAGAAACAACGAACAACTGTGTCCACAGGATACACTTTAATCTAGGATAGCGATGCATAAGTAATTTTTAAATGGCAAGACCGATGGAAAATAAATATAATTAAAAATATTAAAATTAAAATACAATAAAATAAACATGTATATTCATATAAATCAAGCATAATATCCTAAATATTAGCAAAACATAAAATAACATATCTAACTACAACGAGGTTAAAATTAGGTTAGCTTCATGCACATAAAGGATATCAATCCTTCTTATAAAACACACACAGGGAAAGGTTGAATCTGACATCAACTGTACCTTTGTCCTGTTAGTGGCCGACTATTGGCTAATAAGATAAACGCGGTTACAATTAAGAGCTAATTGGCTTACTAGAAAATTCAATACCATGAGTTTATATAAAAATGGTAGATAATCACAACTTTTCGCATAAACCTCACGAATTCTCACGAGGATGAAACGCGGGATATTCTGTGTAGCTTAATTGCCAAATATATTTTCATAACTTGTTACCTAGCTCTACCTATGCCTTGAGCACTGTTGAAGTAAATACTGAAAATTTACTCATAAAATTATATCTGCTTATATTAATTAATGTGATTAAATACAATAGTCATACATATACACACACACACACACACACATATATATATATATATATATATATATATATATATAATGGAAATGTATAAATAGGAATACGAAATGTATAAAAGCTTATAACTTTTCTTTATTCGTTTTCAATTGGTGACGTGCAGGAATACGAAATAATATTATGAAAAAAAAAAAGTTTTTTAAAGTACATAAATTTCGACCGATCCTTCAGTCTTCATCGGTGTAGTGAAAGTATGAGCATACACGGGGAAAAGGGGAATGGAAATATATACATGCAGGAAGCAACTGATGCATGTGCAAAGCGAGTGTTATGTTTTTTTTAATCAATTAACTTGTTACAAGTCAAAAAAACATAGGTGAGCTAGAGTAAAAAAAACCTTAAGGCAGTGAGTCAAGTGTGATAACCATTAGGCCAGCTTACCACAATCTTTAAAAAGTGGATTCAACCTGCTTTTTCGTAACATGAGGGAGCTATCATGTGAATGATTCGCACATGTGCAGTCGTGAAACAGTTGGCAACATAAAAATCCAATGTGATATATGAACAAAAATGGACAAAGGAAACGAGGTCCTGTAGAGTTTTTTTTTGTTTTTCAGCTTAGTATATCCATTTATTGTCAAAAATAATCTGGCCCTGTTAGTGGGGCATTAGAATACGCCAACTACCCACCTGCAGAGGGTAAAAGTCCCTCAATAAGGGTCCTAGATATGACCTTAAACTATATCCAGTGGTGAGGCCCCAGCTTGTGGGCTTTGGGGAGTGTGGGGCCACCCTTTAATTACCATTGCTCCCAGGTCCACTCTGACCCGGAGTGGTAGTGCCTGTTAGGGTCCCAACTATGGGTTAAATAGAAACCAACGTGAAAACAACAAATATATTCTATTAAAAAAAATTTTCTTCAAAATCTTTGGATTCGGCATTAAATAACCCGAAAAGGGTTGATATGCCGTAAAAAAAAAACAACCAAACCAACAAAACCAAAATAATCACAAATAAAAATAAATAAACATGGACTTACTGTTTGGAATAAAAGGGATGGGGGAGTCTGTAATATTTTGACAAATAAATATTTTTTGCAAACAGAAAAGAACCAAAGAAGGCCGTTGAAATATTTTGTATATATATATATATATATATATATATATATATATATATATATATATATATATATATATATATATATATATATATATATATATATATATATATATATATATATATATATAATTTTCCAATATATATATTATGAACTTACATAAACTTTTATGTATCTATTTTGCGTATATATTTCAACACGTAAGTAGAGCTAGGAAGTAAGTTTTTAAAAATATAACGGCATTTAATTTATCCGCACATATATACATATATATATATATATATATATATATATATATATATATATATATATATATATATATACAGGGTGTCCGTAAAGTGACTATACAGTCTTACAAGTTACTATACAGACACCCTGTAATATAATAACGGTACAGTAAGATATTGTATTAAAATATTTATTTGTAACAAAAGAAATAAAAAGAAATAACACCTTTATGTTTATAAAAAATCTCAGAAGATACACGTGTTACATCTGAAAAGACTGTAACAATCAAGGCAAACAATTTCTATGACAAATATTCAAATTGGAGGCCTTCAGCTCCAATACATTCTCGACAACGTGACACCACACTCTGAAAAACTTTGGTGCACAAGTCACGATCAAGGTTGGCAAATGCATCAATAACAAATTGTCGAAGATCTTCAACACTTCTTGGCTTTCTCGAATACACAGAGTCTTTGATGACTCCCCAGACAAAGAAGTTCATTGGCGTTATGCCTGGAGATCGTGGAGGAAATTCAATGTGCCCTCGCCTGCCGATCCATTTATCAGGAAATGTCCCATCCAGTAAATTTCGGACAGCTGTAGCATAATGGGGTGGGGCTCCATCCTGTTGGAAGTACAAGTTATTGAAATCTGGTCGTTGTCTCAATGCCGGTACGATGAAATTTCTCATTTTGTCCAGGTACCTTTCTCCTGTAACAGTTCCATCATACGATATTCCTGCCCAGACAGTTATTCCAAGCTGGTTCAATTGGGCCGTGATCGTAAAATGAGGATTTGTGTCACTCCAATAAACACAGTTGTGACGATTTTCGTGTCCCGAAAGTTTGAATGTGGCCTAATCAGTCCACACAATCTCGTCCAAGAAAGTGGGATTATCCTCACACATCCTGACGATATGTTCGCAAAACTGAGACCTGCGATCAGGATCATCCTCAAGAAGTCCGTGAATTAGGCGCGGAATGTATGGTCTCATGCGGAGTTTCGTGAGTAGTTTATGTAGAGAGGTTCGTTTGATACCAGTTTCTGCACTAGCACGGCGAAGTGATTTCTTTGGGCTTCTGCCATATGCTTCAGAAACCGTAGCCAAATTTTGTTCAGTGCACACACTTGGCCGACCAGAACGCGGAGCATCGGCAACTGAGCCAGTATCATCAAATTTGTCTCGAAGTTTATAAATAGCCAAACGTGTTGGAGGATCTGTATTAAAATAATGATTCCAATCACGAATTTTTTTTTCAATAGGCATCACCACATTATCAAGGCCAAGAGGCCACTCAAGGATAAGGGTTAAAGAGTGTACAGTAGAAATTGGACAATATAGTAATCATTAGTAATGAAAATTTGGTAAATTTGATAACTTATATGGAACGGCTCATCAAGAACTTATTTACGTTAGACTTGAAGACAACCATATTGTAGTCAGCCGGAAAGCAGGAAAACGGAAGGCAATTCCACAAGCGTGCAGTTCTAAGAAAGAAGCTTTGTTCATGGAATCTACGTTTAGGTTTAGGCACAGATAAAGAGTGGGGGAATTATTGATAGTGTTTACAGCTAGACGAGTGTTTCTTGTGAAAGATTGGCGAGGGGGGACCATAGATTGAAGCTCAGTCGAACACTTTCCATGAAAATAACGATACATCAGAGACAAACTCGCAACATCTCTTCTGTGAGATAGAGGTTGCAAGGAGGAGAAAAGGACATCTCCTAAGAGGCTACGAAGTCTATTTTGAACTCTATCAAGGCAGGACAAGTCCTTTCTAGCAGCTCCTGCCCAGATGTGGCAACAGTATTCCATCCTTGGACGTACCTGACTCTTATATAGAGAATTGCATCAGCAGTGAGATATCTACCGGATCGATAGAAAGATCCCACCATTTTTCCAGCGGCCTTGGCAACAGATTTGATGTACGTGTTCCATTTAAGATCAGGAGTAATGGTCAAGCCAAGAAGCTTGTCAAAACTTGAGGCCTCCTGAAGATGAGAGCCAATCATTTCAATTGATGCCATATGTGGATCAGAATGTTGATGATGTAAAGAGAGAAGCTTGGTTTTAAATGCATTAAAAGTAACCAGACACTCCTTACCCCATTGTACTACGTGCTCAAGATCAGAGGAGAGAGAATTGGAGAAAACTTGGTAGTTTACTGTCTTAGATGTGCTACCATAAATGGTAGTGTCGTCAGCATAAATGTCTACAAATGATGTAAGGATGTGATTTGGAAGATCATTAATGTAGATCAGGAAAAGAGTTGGGCCCAGGATGGACCCCTGAGGGACACCGGCATTAATACTGTGAGCTTCTGATTTTTGCCCCTCAACTACTACTCTTATGAACCTATCAGAAAGAAATGATTTAATAATTGAGAAGACATTTCCAGCTATACCATAGCTAGAGATCTTATGAAGTAAACCTTTATGCCATACCCTATCAAAGGCCTTAGATATGTCAAGAGCAATTGCCCTAGAAAGGTTGCCTCCGTCGAGAGATTTTAATTACATCCTATGCGTTTTCTGTTTTCCAATATTGCTTCAAAATAAATTTGCGCTCTTCCAAAGTTAGCTTGCGTGGCATACTTGATTAAATAAACATGTAAAAAAAAATATTAACTATTAATACAAATATAATACAATAAAGCAATAAGACTGTATAGTAACTTTACGGACACCCTATATATATATATATATATATATATATATATATATATATATATATATATATATATGTATATATTTTTATATGTATGTATATATATGTATGTATATAGGTGGAAGAATAGGAGATGTATTTAAAAGAAACAAAAACATTCTCTAAAAGGACAAAAATTTTTACCGTTTTGTCGGTCTCCTCAGTGCAATGAAGGAAAACAAAATAATGTAGCCAATGGAATAATGAAATGGTTACCCTAATTTATTTTCTTTTGAAGGGTGGGGGCTCTTTTTAAAACTAAATTTCCCCCAGTTTTGTCTTTAATTTTATATTTTGGAGCGATTATAAAAACTCCTAAGATACCCACATGTTTTACATTCTTTCTTGTTCTCACGTAACACTAGACACTACTTGTTCTTCTACCGAATAAACGCTTTAAAATAAGTTAAACAGCTAACAAGTTAACCATTTAGGTAGAAAAATTATTTTGCCCTTTTTAAAACAACAGTAAATAAATATAAATATATTTTTTTTTAAAATATTATGCGCTCTGTAGTCTCGTTTTTTAATTGAATAAACGCTTAAAAATGAATTAACCCACAACAACTTAACCAGCTAGGTAGAAAACGATCACTTAGAAAATCAATTTTATCTTTTTTAAGACAATAGTAAACTCGTAAAGTGTAATCTCTTTTAAAATCTATATCTCGTTCAAGAACGGTCATAAAATGTATTTTCTATCGATATGTATTCAATAATGGACCAGTTTTCCTGCCTAACAAATGTAGGAGTTTTCCATGGACGACGTTTCCATGGACGAGTTTTTCGGGCAGCGTTTACCTGTGACCATCCCACTTAAAGGGATCAGTAACTTAGTTGGCATTCTGGCCTTTCTTCAAAACCTAAGTAGTCCATAAAATATTGAAGTGTACGCACATTTGTGTGTGAGTGTATTCATATTGACAAAACAAAATGACAAAAGGATAAAGGGAAAATATATAACGAATAACAATCATCATCATCATCATCATTAACAACAACGGTGACAATAATACGAAAAACAACAATAATAAATAAATAAAACGGAGAAAACGTGTATTTAGGGTAAACATCATTGTTTTCCAGGGATACGCGTGTATTGCGTCGAGAAAATAAGTATTTAAATAAACGGCTAATCATATTCTACAGCGCTGTATCGTCTACGATTAACACAAAGAGTAAAACGAAATGGATTCGAACTTGTGTTTAAGAATAGGGATCACTTTAAATAAGTGTCGTCTAACCGACCGACTATTCAGAATCTTTTTTTTTATTATTTAAATTTATCCAAGTAGTGACTAAATCGCGATTCGAAGAAACGCTAAAAAGCAAATAGCTCTAATTGCTATCCTCTTTATTGCCAAAATCAAGTAACTTTTCACAGAAACGTTTTAACTCAAAGTATTTTCAACCTAATAAAAATAGAAACTCCTATAAAGCGAAGATGTAAACAACCAAAAGATATAGAGAGACCGACCACCATTCAACTGTACCAAAAGACGCAAGAGCCTATGATCACCTGCAATGTAGCCGTTACACTTTAATGGTGTCGTTGCATTTCAAACATTCGGGCCCCTTCGTTGTCTGGTACCGTCGCAGGAACAAACAAACAAGGAAGGACATAAAAATACGACTCGGTGTTTTTTTAGATGAATACAAAAAGCATATGTTCCTACTCGTACTTCACTGTGCTTCGAAATATCACTCACGTGACGAATATCTCTATCGATACTCTCTTTCACGCACGAGTCTTTGTCGTCGCTTGCCTTTCTGTTTTTCGAACACGCGGTGCATTTTCTCTCTCGCCGCATACGAGTAAAAACACGCCCGATTCTTTTGCTCGGCCTCGTGCTGCCCTTTTTTTTCTGCTTTTCTCTTTTTTCCCCGTGATATCAGCGTTCGCATAATTGCTTAATTTGCATATGTGCTAAGGCGGCTGCTGCTGCTAATATTTTCGCTAGTGACCTATCATAGGCTGCTGCTGATTCACTCGTTCGTCAACTCTCTGTTACAATAAAAGCTCACTGGTTCGTTACACTCCCCGCCTTTTTAGCTGGAAGAGGCAAAAAGTAATCTTCAATGATTCAGATTTAAAATATAGTGAATGGTTTCATGACTACAATCATGTTTCCATCAGAAATCTGATTACACTATAATATGCGAGAGTAATTTATTAATTTTTTATGCTTTCTTTTTTTATTTTTTTACATTTCTTTTTATCTTTTGTTTTTTCTTCCATTCACAGGTTGAAAGTAGAGTCCACCCTAGCATTTTAAACTTAGATGTAATGAAAAAAATGGGTTAATACATTAACCAAGAGTATGAAACCAAGTGAATTTGAAATTACTTATTAAGAGGCCGTTTTTATTCAATAGACACAACCTGCATGGACGCTTGCATGACAAGGAGCTTATGCGTAAGTATGAGTAGTTGCAACTCTTAACAATGTATTTTATCAACCGACACAGTTTAAGTCCAGTGGCAATAGGAAATCTAAGAATCTGAAAACGATATTAGGAAAAACAGAGAAGGGCTGACGTTACTTTAGATCATTCTCTCCAACACGAGTTGCCATCCTAAGGTGCGAAGGCGGGAACCAACACGTTGTATCCTCAGTCGCAAAGCAGACAAAGAATGAAAAAAGAACTTCAACTCACCTTTTTGTTGTAGAACATTTATCTCCTCATTCTCTCGTTACCGTTTTGACGTGTCCCACGTGATCGTGCTCTCAAACGTCATCCGCGCCTCTCACGTGATCCTGTACCTTATTTTTCTAAGTCTTTATTTTTCCCTTCTGGTTACGTCATTTCTCATGCATATACATACGAGCGTCCGCGTTGCGTTACAGGTGTAGTCTACCTTGTCATTTCAACTAGAAATGTGTAGAGTGGGAGGATAAATGAATTCATACCTTTTTCCGAATTGTATTATAGAAAGTAAAGTTACAGTGACATCTGTTTCATAACTTAGAGAACCTAATATTCCAAAATTGTCACTCATCCAATGTTGCTTAATTTCAGTAATCCGGCGAATATAAACTTGTCAATGTAACATAGCAATAATTTAAGCTTAAACAAATAAGAATATAAGCTAATATGAAAGATGGGCCTCTTACTTTCCGTATTTGCATCTGTTATATTAGAGTAAATTATTAAGTGGGGGAATATGTTCTAATGTCTTTTACTGGTGAAGTTGTTGATTGCATTTCCCTGAACCCTTGAGCAAAAATTTATCCCTATTCAACCATCAATTTGACACAAAGCGCTCATCTTAAATATACGGACAATAAATTTTGCCCGCTTTTTTAACGGGCTAAACAGTTCAGTATATTTATATAAAGTTTTGAGATATTATGTTGAACAAAGATGGCGGTAGTAAATCAAATCGGCGAAGAATCAATGCAGTCATGATCTCGAATCTTGAGTAATTCTTATTAACAAAGATGTCGACGAAGAATCAATGCATTTAAGATTCAGTCGTTCCAAGACAGAAGTTGACAGCGAACTGAATTGAATCCAAAATTCGATATTTTTTTATAATAAATATTTTTTATAATAAATTCGAAGGCTTCTGATTGTCCTACTCGTAAGTTGGGATCATAATCTTAACAGTAATCAAATCATTTAACAATTTATATGTACAAATTCATTTTATTTTAGAATAAGGCATTTTTCAGAATTTTCAGAATTTTCAGAATTCCAATATTTGAGAGATCTCCATTTTGTTCTTATGCTTCAACTGTCTTTGATGACTGTATTTTTTTTTTAATTCTCCCCGTTTGAAACCCTTTGGAATTTGTAGGATTAGACATTCCTCAGAATTGTGCATATTCTTCAAGACAAAGTGCTTACGTAATAGCAACAACGTTCAATCTGTCTTCTACTTTTGTTTTTCCACTTGCACTTGTAGCCTTTCTTTATTTCTGTCTCTCTTTTAGTGACAATTTTTGTTTATTCATATTTCCCGCTCTTTCCACTCCTTTCTTGTTTAAATTAAAGATAGGATACAGATACAGAGGAGAGTTGAAGGGCGGGAACCACAAAAGTAGACCACGGGATATGTCCATTACTTAAGCACTTCCTCCCTGGAAATTATACTTGAGTAATTTCGTAATTGTTGTGTGTCTTTCGAACTGGATGCAATTTTTCCAATTTTCTAAATATAATTCATGTTATTCCGCCTGTCAACTCATGGCTGCGGACCCCCAACTTTCAACTAAAAAAAAAATTTTTTTCGGCTTGTATTTCTGTTTTATATATATATATATATATATATATATATATATATATATATATATATATATATATATACATATATTTTAAATATATAATTTTGCTTGTTGTTCCTCCATCAGGCACAATTACCAACCAACCGCAAGTATTGCAAGCGGTTTTCCCAACCACAGCAGGGTTCAGAAAAAGGAGAAGAAAAAAAATGGTTTCGATAATTCTCATAAGATCCTAAACTGTTATTCATATGCAACAGCAGAGAGGTTTATGGAGCAAATAAGCCATGCCAAAAATACGTAAACAAATAAACGAAATAATAAAATGACAAAATATGAGTTTCTTTAATAAATGTATAGATGAGCAAAAAAATGTGCAGAAAAGAAATCAGCATGCACAAACATGCATTAATATATATACATGTATATATATATATATATATATATGTGTGTGTGTGTGTGTGTGTGTGTGTGTGTGTGTGTTTGTGTGTGTGTGTATGCGTAATGATACAATTGTTTGCATATAAACAAAACGATGTAAATCCCACAAACGGCAAATATATTTTTATTCATTGCAGAAAGAGAGACAAAATCAGCATGCGCAAACCTGCATATATATATATATATATATATATATATATATGTGTGTGTGTGTGTGTGTGTGTGTGTGTGTACGTGCATTTATGTACACACACATATATATATAAATATATATATATATGTGTGTGTGTGTATGTGTGCATAAATGCACGTATATAAATATGTATATATATATGTGCATTTATGTACACGCATATATATATAGAGAGAGAGGTATAGATATATATACATATAAGTAGATATATATATAAATAATTATAATTATAACTAAATAATAATTATTCTTTTATACCTACCGACACTAGTGTTTCATGCTTACACAATCATCAGTGTAGGATGAGAATTCCTACCAGTCAGGAGATTCGAACCCAGCCACGAAACCACCTTAGCGTCCATTTGCTAAGTCTTTCCACAAAAATTGCTATTAGAATGAAGGGAATTAATAACTAATAAACGTTCAATTCACACACACATTATACAATCGAGAGTGTTCAAACATTCTCTATCCATCTATCTATCTGTTTATATCTATATCTTTTATATATCTATCTCTCTCTCTCTCTCTCTATATATATATATATATATACAAACATGCATATATATATATATATATATATATATATATATATATATATATATTCTTATTTGTGAAAATAACACTCTAGATGTTAAAAGTAATCCGAAAAATCCAATTGCAAATTCAAATTCAAATTCAAATTCTACATCTTTATATATGTGGAAGTGTACAGGCTGGGTGTTTATATACATATATATGCATGTACATGTCTACATGTGCCTATGTGTATTCGTAAGCTATGGTTTCGCGAACAAAGTTCTTGCGACATTATAATATATAGTCTTTTTCCGCCTGCCTAATTTTACATAATAAAGGTTTCCTTCCTCACTCTCTTCGTTCTAATTGTAGATTACATTCACAATATTTGTGACTACTTAGGATATATAATATATATGCTATGATGTCATGTGTGACGCAATAATATATGGCAGCGCCAGGTATGAAGGGCAAAAATAAAAGTATTCCTTGGGCACCGCCGGACAGTCAACTAATATATATATACATACATATATATATATATATATATATATATTATATATATATATATATATATATATATATATATATATATATATATATATATATATATATATATATATAATGCCGGCTTGTTCTCTTCTTCTGACGAAAAACATTTAGCTTCGAAATGGCATAGCCTAAAGAAGTTTTCTCTCTATTCCTCTTACTGTAACCGTTTTGGATTTGATAATGTAATAAAGTTCCTATGTACCTTTACTCTTCTTCTTCTTCTTCTTAACTTATTCTATTTATGCACACACACACATACACACACATATGTATATACGTGTGTGTGTGTGTGTGTGCCAAGAGAGAGAGAGAGAGAAGTGAAATGATAAAAAAGATATATACATAAAAAGATAAATATGTTTTTTTAACTTTCGAGATGAGGATTAATTATATTATTTGGATTATTTTTTACTAATATTATTATCTTTTTAAAATAACCCTACATATGTGAGCGGTAGTCAGAAGAATCGAAATAATATAAATAGATACGTATAAACAACCTGGCGTAAATAGATGAATTAACACATATGAGTACGTTGCTACAGATAGATAGATAGATAGATAGATAGATAGATAGATAGATAGATATACATTCTTGGCCAATTAGATTAACTCTTTCTCAGCAATGGTCTGTGTGTGCGTCTGTGCGTAAATATTTGGACATGAGATGTGAGAATGAAATGAAAATAAATCAGAAAAGAAAATGGGAATCACTCCAGAGAAATTATTCATAGTCAAATTGAAATAACATACCTGAATAATCCCGCACTTTTCCTGTATTTGAATTCTGATGCCTTAGCTAGCTTAGTAAATTTTTATACTAGCCAAACTTCCGTCCTATGGTCAGATTGCAATAAGATTGAAATAAACGTTTCAGTTTTTTTCTTTCACCAAATGTGTGTCTACTCTCTGAATAATTTGCATCCCATTCCTGACGCTCAAGTGTTGCGTTATTGAATGTATATATAATTTTCTTGTTTGCACTTTTCAAATGCTTGTGAAATTATATATACACCTGACAATTCGTTTGTTGTTGTTCTCAAAATCAACACAGACGAATTTTGTATTATTATTTACAATACACTGTTGGGCATTGACAAGACAGAGAGATGAAACAGAACAATCGCATTTAACGGTAAGGGAGTGTCAGGCGACGGCGGAGTCTGTCACTCACGCTGGACAACTGTCGGCTCTTCTCTCTTTACCTCTCCTTTGTTATCTATGCCTTATAAAAACTGTCATTCATGAAATGTAAATATTTAAAATATTTAATTTTCTTTCTTTCCTTTGCGTTACTCCCCGACCTGGAATGTAAGGCTTTCTTTGTTTTTGGTGATAATTACAATCCAGATCATTTTTTATAGGACACAAGAATGTAGATCAAAATCCATCTGAAATGTGCGTGTGCATACCTCCGGTTTTATTAGCGTCGCCCCGGCTCAATATTCAATACGAGGATATGATATAAGGATAGGTAAATGGGTGTTATTTGTCTGCATAGTCATATCAATGCATAACACATCACTCAATGAGCCCCAGGCCAACTGATAAAACAGCAATTTTCAGACAGAATTCGACTTTATTCATCAGCATAGTCTCTTTTAAGGGTAATACACCGATATCAACGTTTCCTTAACAAGTTGATGCATTTCTTGTACACCGATTTATTTTTGGACTTAAAATATGTCCCAGTTTCCGATATCACTTCTGTATTGAAACCAAGTCTCTTTCTCAGTAGCATTTTTCGAGGATTGCAGTAGTCGATGTGGGACAGATCTCGTGAATAGGATAAGTACGGAACAATTTACTTTTAACAACTTTGCCACTCTCGCTATTCTTATTTAGTCCTTTAGTCCTCACATGCCTTGATCAATGTTTTTGAGAAAGGGCGAAGAATTGTTGTTTTCTATCTCAGAATCAATTAATATTACACTTACTGTTATCTTGTTTGTGACCTTAAAATGGTATTTGAATCAAGTGGCTTCACACCTTGTCTGAAGCATATCTATAAAAATATTGACGTGCAATTTGTGTAGTTTTGCCATTGTTCTTGTTGGTGAAAGAGCTCCTTTTCCTTTACTTTGTTTTTAGCCCTTATTTATTGCTTTTTCCCTTCAAACGCAACGATATGTCTATATAAATTTATTGATGGTGCTTCTTTTCTCAAGCTAATCCATGAACAAAATGCCCTGTTCATCCCAATATGCCCTACCAAAGCTTTGCTTGCTGATATTTGCATATTTAGTCAATTTGGACCGCTTTCATCTGCTACTTTCCATTCAGTTGACTGCTGATTTGACTTCCGAGTGAAGTGGTTGGTCCACATTTCATTCTCTGATACATATTAATGCAAAATCTTCTTTTTTTTAATGATCTTAAACAATGATCTGAATCCTCGATATGTTATTTTTTTATTGAGTGTGTACCCAATTTGAACGCAGCTTTCTTTTTGGCAAATGTTCATGCAAAATATTGAATATATTGCTATTCGATATTTTCAACTCCTCTTCTATCTTACATACCGATCTACGATTGGCTTAAACAAGCTTGTGGGGTGTTTGAACGGTTGTGTTCAGTTTAGCATACTAATTCTTAACTGTTGCTTCTACTGGGAGCAGAGTTCGAATTACAACACTTATCAAGCATAAACACTACCTTCTTAAGCTTCCAAACTAAAGGAAAAAATTAAAGAAATGCTGTGATATGCTGTCCAAGTTCTAAAACAAATGATAGTTGGAAACTTTTCTCTGTGGGCCAGTTTTCAAAAACTGTAATGAAAGAACTGACATGCAAAAGAATCACCTGATAAATCTCCTCCTGCTCTTCAGCAAAAATCAGCATCTTGGAAATGCTATCAGAAAAGCCTTATGTATTTACGGCAATGCCGTTCTATTATTATAACGGTAATCTCGTAACATATATTGCTGCCTCCCTTCAGTCTCAACAGACAATGGATACTCCCTACAAGAGTAACTTTGCGCGTAATTGTGTGACAAGAGTTACGCAATCACCGACCGCATTTCCTGTAATCGGCATTGCTTGAGTCCAGTGGTAAGGAGAATTGCTAGACGACTGTGAACAATGCCGAGATAGGCGGAGAGCACACAAAACACCTGGGCTTCGTAAATGATCACGCCTGTTAGTACTGACCAGGCCCAATATTGCTTAACTTCAGTGATCTGAAGGGAACCGGAGTGTCAATGCGAATTATGCTGTACTGTAACATACTGTACTATACTGTAACGTATATACCATACCCTGGATAAGACAGCTGGAGCTAAAACAGTACCGTTTGGCATATCCAAGACTTTGGCAAGGTCTGGCATGAAGGTTTTCTCATGAAAAATAATTTGTATATCTATCTATCTATCTATCTATCTATTATATAAAAAACCTTGTTATGTGGGTGTGAGTTCGTTCCTTATAGAGTCTTAAACGACTGGGCCGATTTTTATGGAATTTTAGATAAATGTACTTTATCGCCTGGCAGTGTTCTTAGGTTTTGTATCAGAATGTCTTCGATGAATATCGATGATGGATAATTGAAAAAACACGCTGAAAGAATGAACAGGCGATGTTGACAAAACTTAACACCTTATACAGCCTACTATCACAAGTGCATTTGAAGAGGTTTTATTATAACACAAGCCGAAAGGCCTAGTATATAAAATCAACAGAAAGTTATTTGATATGACTGGGCGGATTCGAAATGGATGTTTCTGTTTAAAGCACAGTTGAATAATGATACTTGACTTTTTCACTTTAAACTTTAAATTCACACCGATACATAAAAAAACATATAAAATCAACAGTAGAAAAAATATAATTTATAACTTAAAATATTGCAGCATTAAAAATTGATTATATAATGATAAAATTGAATTTAAAAAAACACCTTAATGCTACAATATTTTGAGTTATAATTTTATTATATTTTTTATTAGAATATCTTGTCCTTTTCTTTTCTAGTTTTAACAACTAGTCCTTTATTTTTCCATGTTTAAGCTTAACCGTATTACTTTTCATGTTCGCATTTTTGTATTGTAATCCATGATTTTTCTAGGTTTCTAGTAAACTCACTTGTACTTTGTTTAATTTCAGTCTTATTTTTTTTTGCTCTATAAACATACACATATGTAATAACAATGTACGGCACTCGTGTGCTTTCAATAAAATCCCCCAATTATCTACCTTTCATTCTTTCACTCTTTCTGTTTCACGTGTTACTTCTCTTTTCGCGAGAGCGGTGAATTGGTAGCAACAGTTCCCGTTGAAGCGAAGTGGTTGGTATGGAAACCCGCCATAAAAACGTCGCTCACCTCCTTAGGTTTTTTACGAGTTTGAACACTAGTAAATTTATCATAACTTTTGTTTTACTGAACGCAAAATAAAAAAAAAGATTTAACAATATAGCTGAGAAGGTGATCTATAAACTGTAATAATTGTTTGAAATTTGGTCGAAAAATTAGTGAGCGAGGAAATTTTAAAGTAGTTTAAAATGACTAAAACTGCCACTTTACCATATATTTAAATACGGTAATGTTTGAATGATAACCATATATTCAAACACGATATATATATAAATATATATATATATATATAACTACTTAATTTACTCACATAAAATTAATATATGAAAGTATAGATTTATGCGTAAACTTTAAGTATTTACTTAAAAAGTGCTCAATACGTAGGTAGAGCTAGTTAGTAATTTATAAAATAAACAACCACAGAATTCGTGCATAAGCCTGAAGAGTCCTAGAGTGAATGAAACGCGGAATATTCAGTGTAGCTTAATCGCCATATATATTTTATAAATTACTATATATATATATATATATAGATAGATAGATAGATAGATAGATAGATAGATAGTAAGTTATTAAAAGATATGGCAATTAAGCTACCCATAGCATTATGTAATATAAATTCAAAAATACATGTATGTACATACATCTATACATGTATATTCATATATATATATATATATATATATATATATATATATAGAGAGAGAGAGAGAGAGAGAGAGAGAGAGAGAGAGATGCAGACAGAGACAGACAGAAAGAGACAGGGAGGATGTAAATAGAGGTTGTGAATTTATGTTACAAATGCAGGCACACAGTCTACATTATGGTACGTGTGCGTGTGCTTACATGTGTACCTATAAATATGTATAAGTAAATATTTTTCTTGGCAAATTAGAGCAACTCTTGATATTAAATCCTTGATTCGAACGGAAATAAATGAGAAGAGGAATGGGAAGCAATCCAAAGAAATTATTCAAAGTCAAATTGAAATATATACCTGACTAATCCCGCGATTCTCTTCACTAGAAAATTGGATTACTTAAGTCAGAATGAAACTTTGTAGCCGTCAGCTTTGTAAATTTTGATATTTACATTCAACACCCACCGAAATCAATTTGGTTAAATGCGCACGCATAGTAATCCTAAACG
>NC_136497.1:83548115-83635615 GCF_053919585.1 Euprymna scolopes | reverse complement strand
ATAAAAATCTTCTTGTATTAAAAAAAATATATAAAGTGAGAACAAGTCCAAGCTCGATGTATGTTTTTTTTTCATTCCAAAGAATATATAGTGTAATATAATAGTTCTTAATGCCCCAAATATCAAGTTTTCTTAGTCGGTAATGTATTGCTTTTCAGAAGGTAACCATTGCAATATTGTTTGGTTCGCGACTAACAGTATTATGTATTATGTATTATGTAGTATTATGTATTATGTACTATTATGTATTGTTATTATGTATTATGTATTATGTAGTATTATGTATCATTATTATGTATTATATATTATGTTTTATGTATTATGTAGTATTATGTATTATGTAGTGTTATGCATTATTACTATGTATTATGTATTATGTAGGATTATGTATTATGTAGTATTATGTATTATGTATTATGTAGTATTATGGATTATGTATTATGTATTATGTATTATGTAGTATTATGTATTATGTAGTATTATGTATTATGTATTATCATATATTTCGTATTATGTAGTATTATGTATTATGTATTATTATGTATTTGCTACATTTTTATTTACTCATCAGATGCTCACATTATAAACATAGAAAAAAACATTTTAAACAACTTTGTTCATGCAACTGATAAACTCGTCCATTTTCCCCCAATAATTCATAATGTTACGAAAATAATTTAAGTTAGTTAATATAAATACAGTATGACCGTAATCTTTGTAATAAAAAAATCGAAAACAAACAACAGATGACGATGCAAGGATGGTGCTAGATATTCACAGCAAGAACTAATCCTTCTACTATAAAAGCAAAATATTTGTTTCTTCCATTTGTATGCAAAAAATAATCAAATAGAATTCCCATGGAATACATTTTCTCGAGACTGCTTCGCTGTAGATTACAACGCGTTTATCTTCAATCTGATGTCGATTCATATTTTTCATAAACCGTCCTCGAAAGTAATCAAATTTTCTTACACTCTGTTCATCAGTTTTAATTCTCCAATAATATTTTTCACCTTTCTATTTAAAATCTATACTTGTCATTAACTTTTCCTCAGGTGGATTTCGTTCCCAAAAAAAGAAAATTTATTAAAACTTTCTTTGAGTTAATGTTTTTAGATGAGGATTGATAAAATGTATTATTTGGATTGTTTGGACTACTGTTCTCATCTTAGTTGTTATTTTCACAACGTTTTGGCTGATGTAACCTCCGACCTTCTATTAGTATAACTATTAATGAATGGTGGAAAGAATACTTTTGTTTCTTTTTTTTTTAATTTTTTTTTATTTTTGCAACAAACTATAGTCGCTAGACTCATCTTTTATCCTTCTTCGGGTGATTAGCCACGATGGGATCCGATTGTTGATTGTTTTTGTTTTACGGCATATCAACCATTCTCAGATTATTTAATGCCAAATCCAGTTATTTTGAAGAAAAATATTTTAATAAAATGTGTCTGTTTTATTTAAGTCGGTTGCTATTTAACCCATAGTTGGGGCCCTAACAGGTACTACCACTACGGGTCAGAGTGGACTTGGGAGCAATGGTAATTAAAGGGTGGATCTACACTCCTCAAAGCCCACCAGCTCGGGCCTCACCATCGGATATAGTTTAAGGTCATATCCAGGACTACGATAGGATTCGAATGCTAGGTTTTGTAATTATATCCTTAGTAATTACTGTCTTCCAGAGTCGTTGTCTCACCACGTTTTGGCCAACTAATCCCCTGGCCTGCTTGAGTAGGATTGAAACCGCTACCTTCGGGGCTCTTTGTGTAGTGGATAGAGGCGTTGAATCTCTATGGTTCCAGGTGAGCATTGTTCGAAGATAGCGGTTCAATCCTACCCAAGCAGGTCATAGAGATTTAGTTGACAAAAACCTGGCGAGACAACTACTATGGAAGGCAGTAATAACTGGGGATATAGTTACAAGAATCGGCATTTCTAGCTCGTCGCAATTAATCACCGGAAGAAGGCAAGAGGATGAGTTGGCCGAAACGTGGTGAAACAACAACAACTATTAAGATGAGGATAACAGTCCGCAAAAAGCATGAACGCACATATTATAAATCCGTATCTCAAAGGATTCCTCCAAAAAATCTATCTTTCTATCTTTATATATATATATATATATATATATATATATATATATATATATATATATATATAGTCGTTAGAATTTAAAATGTGTAAGGTGTTTATGAAACGAAAAAGCATCGAGTCATTTCTTTTTCGAATTGGTTCGTGTCCATACCGATTTGATATATTATTAATTTTTGAAAGGACGACTGCTAATGTGTTTAATAAGATTGTTCAGACTACTATTCTCATCTTGGCTGTAAATCTCGCAACGTTTTTGCTAATATAATCATTGACACAACGTTCCGACTGATATAACGTTCGACCTTCTGTAGGTGTACATTGTCTCAATACACCTGAAACAGGTCGAAGGTTGGATCGTTTTAAACGTTGTGAAAATAACGACCAAGATAAAAACAGTAATTTAAGCAAATAATACAAACTTAATTTAAGTTCATAAAATTTATTTTTCGTAAGAGAGGCCCCATTTTATTTCTCCACTGTTTATATTAAGACGCTCCAAACCATCAGAAGAGGGTCGTTTTTCGACAGAAAAATTATGAACCAAAATATTTCTACTCAGCCAAGATCACACCCAACATATTCTATTGTACTGGTGTATTACTAGTGCTTGAATTCAAAACCTTGTCAAAATGAATTAATTAGTTTAAGTTCATAAAATTTATCCTTCGTAAGAGATGGCCCCATTTAACTTCTTCACTTGTGCTATTTGTGGCTTTCGTTATTTATATTAAGACGCCCCGAAGCACCAGAAAAGAGTCGTGTTTCGATATAGACAGAAAAATTATCAACTCAAATATTTCTACTCAGCCAAGATCACTCCCAACATACACTACCGTATTGGCATATTTTTAGTGCTTGAATTAAAAACCTTGTCAAAATTAATTCTCTCCGGAAGAGACACCATTTTAAGTACCTTTAGATCATTTGAATCTTGGAAGTAGGGGATGCAATGTAATCTGTATTGGTATGTGAGATTAGGATTTTATTTGAGGATATTCGCCAAGGAATTAGTTTGAGAAATCTCCAAAGGTATTCCTGCTTATCCTTATACCTGCCCAGTAAATGCATACATGTTCGGCCATGAAAAAGCTCATAATGACAAAACCTATGAAAACTTAAATATTTTAAATCATCATCATCATCATCATCATCATCATCATTTTGTAACAGGGCGTGGACGTGCGTATGTTAGCTGTATGCAAATGGCCAACCCAGGTGAAAACTGACGACAGGGCAGGAAAGAAGAAAAAAAAAGATTATAAAAAGATGAACGGAAATCACATCAGAAAAGGGAGCGGCATTCAACAGAGATTCAAGATAGTGGTATTCGGAAGGTATTCAGGGATCACGCCAGAAAAGGACAGAGATAGACGTTTTACGCACGGTGGCCGAGGGAAATACCTGTAAGTAAATGTCTCTAAATAAATATCGGTTGTTTCACAAGTAAAAAACAAACGAGTCGAGTTATTTCTTGTCTTGGTCCCCTTGCGTCTACATGATAAACCGTGTGTAAAACCTGTGTTAAAACCTGTGTAACGTTACCATTTTAGCGTCCGTTTTACATGTTTGCATGCATTGGACGTCTTTTAGAAATAGTCTCCCAAACTCTGACAGATCTTTATTTATCTTTCATTCTCTCAAGTAATCTTCTTTATCACTTGCTCAACAAACAGCGCGCACGTACCTGATAGACTCTTCACTTGGTCAACAATGATAACCTTATACTGGTTAGTAATAGCAGAAGTTTTTTTTAACTTACTCCATCAGTGTTTTTTTTTCTAGGCGTCCTAACTAACTCTGCTACTTCAACTATTCTACATTTACTAACCAATAACTCCTATCTATTCTTTCTGTGTGATTAAACCAATGTAGTCTGCTGTTCTTGACGCATCTCATACTGTCTAGATTTAGTCTTCCTCTGAGGTTAACAAATTTACCGACACCCATCATATTATTCTCATATCTTTTCTTTCCATGCAACACATATCCCCAACACTCACTTCTATACATCATCATACTGTTAAGACATGCCTGACAGACTTATACTGGTTAGTAATGTCAGAAATTTCCTGAACTTACTAATGCTTGCAATCCCTCCAGCACCTGCTCCAATAGTATTACTAAGGTTGCAAAACTGCTCATCAACCTTAATAGCTTTTCAATCCAGAAATACTTTGCCTGCATCTGAGTTTTCATCCGCCTCGCTATTCTTTATGTTTATTGCAATCACACTAGCACCTGTTCCAGACTGTGCTATCACGAGGGTAATTTGATTAGAATAAAAGCAATTAAATATATTTATCGAAAATTTAAAAAATTCGTATTATTTAGGTTTACTCGGACATCTATTCAGAGCTTCGTTGTTATTCTCACAACGTTTCGGCCGATGTAAACTCCAAATTGTTTTAGGTGTATCGTGTCAAACTCATGAATCTTTGTTGAACTGAGGAAACTATATAGAATTTTAAATTGAATCGTTTTGTAATCCATAGTGATATTGTTCACGTTCCGTCAATCATGCCTCGGTAGAAATGTTAAAGGGTTATTTTTATTTATTCTTAGTTAATATTGCCTGTAATGAGGATTGAAACTACAACCGTTGATTAACAGTCAACTGACGGTGTCTGTTGATTCTACTACTTTTTAATAGTTTTTAATGACTCTATGAGTATTAAGAGAGAGAGAGTGACGCTTATTTTTTAAACTCATTTATAGTTTTTACTTTTTCTTGTTTTTATTTACAGAATTCGAATCTCATCATAAGTATCGAAAAAAGAAAATACGGTCATTCATATATTGAATATAGGTTCAAATCCATCATCATAAATAAAGAAGAAAGGTCCCAGAGTGTTATTTGCTAAGTTAAGTTTTGACAAATGAATCTATGAAACCAGCAAAGATGAAGCAACATTGGCAAAATGTACATCTCCATCACAAAAGTAAAAACAATCTTTTTAACAGTATGGGAATGCTCTCAAAAAGTTGAAGCTGGTTTCAACAGAATATTTCAAAGAAGAAAACCAAAAAGTTACTCAATTCTCGTATGTCGTAGCACTTGAAATAGCAAATGGAAATGGCGGAGGATAGAAGCATGACATTTTTACAAATAATGAAAGGGGTGTATGGGCCGAGCAAGGGTTAAAACCCCTGTTTAAGAAGTCTACTAAGAGAATTGAGTTCAGTCAAACACCTATCTAATTTACAGAGTGCGTTCGTGCACGTATGTAAATTACATAAAAAATAGTATGGTTCACTTGCGTGTTATACATAAGCATAATATACAAGACTTATTATTTTTCTTATTCAAGAAATTTTTATTATTATTTATGCAAGAAAAAGTTCTCATGATGATGATGATGATGATGATGATGATGATGATGCACATATTTGCACACACATGCATATGCATGAAACATTTTTGTTTAATCCTGCAATATGTGCTTAATTTTGAAGAGGGATAAAAATAAGTTAGAATGTGAAAAATGATTAAAAAGCCGAGGACAGTAAATTAAATGAAAATAAAGAAAAAATAAGATTTATTGGGAACAAAAAAAAATCTTTAAAGGAAAAAATACAATTAAAAAATAGAAATACTCAAACAACGATCGTGAATATAAGTAAAAAAAAAAAAAAAGGAAAAGATTTTTTTTTTAATCGGTGTGATACGAAACCCCCAAAAAGAGAATCTGCGGCATAAGAAATGAGCAATCACATAAAAAAAAAGAATGTTAAAGATAAAAATAGAAATGATTAACAAAAAAAAAAAAAGAGAAATTACCCAAAGTGTGACCACTTTTACTAAAAAGCTTTTAATTCAAACTTTTGTTCACGTTTATTTAAATGAACCCAGGCAAATGCATGTAATGAATTCATTTTTTTTTTATTCAGATGATGCAAACCAAAATATCTTTTATTATTCACTTGGCTTTTTCTTCTTCTATTTAATAATGTTGTTGTTGGCAACCGTCCGTCTCGGAAGACGACGGTGTAGCAATGGAAATACATAGCCTGGGCAAGGTGATATGGGAGGATAGCTGTTGCTCGCGGCCAGAGTAGATACAGCTTGGCTCTAACTGCGCCACGAGAGTTGACTGTGATGATAATATAAAATCATGCCGTCTTAGGAATTCCGTCCTCAGATTTTCTGTTGGGGATTACTCCTTTAACTTTCCCTTGATCAGGTAATCCGTAAGGCAGCAAACGTTTTGAATCAGAGTTGCCTTCTCTTAGGTGAGCTACCATTCAAAGTTGATGAGTCCTACCTGCTCTAAGTGACTGGTTTTAAAGTGTCAGTTGACTATTTTTCCACCCTTCTTCCAATGAGTAAAAAAGTTTCGCCGGGCTTAGTAGCTAAACCACGCCAGAACGCCAGGAGCTGGATTTGGTTGTCAGAGAGTACTTTAAATGAAGGCATTTTTTTAGCTTATCGCCACTACCTCACTTGGTTGTGACAACCTTTGAAACCAGCATTTAACAAAGGATCGCATAAGTAACTTTATCATTTTAAAATGAAATAGCTGAAGATGGAGGTCATTTGGTATGACATTATTATTCAAACACTACTGTGTTTGAATATATGGTTAAGCAGCAGTTTTAATCATTTAGAACTGCTATAAAGCTTCACCGCTAACTCATTTTTCGACCAAATTTCAAGCAATTATTACAGTTTATAGATCACCTTCTAAGCTATATTGTGAAAAAAAAAATTCAATTTTCGTTCAGTAAAACAAAAGTTATGATGAATTTACTGCTGTTCAAAATACTCCCAAATAAAACGTAAGGAGGTGAGCGACGTTTTTTATGATTGATTTCCATAGCAACCATGTCGCTTCTGTGGATGCTGTTGCTACCAATTCACCGCTTTTGCGAAAATAGAAATAACAAGGCAAACAGAGAGAACAATAGAATGAAAGGGAGATAAGTCGGAAATCAGACGAGTGCTGTACATTTTTATTACATATGTGTATATGTTATGTTTATGGGGGGAAAAATAAAACAGAAATTAAACAAAGAACAAATGAATTTACTGGAAGCCTGAAAAATCATGGATTACAATAGAAAAATGCGAGCATGAAAAGTAATTTTTTTAATTCAATTTATAACATTAATGCTGTAATATTTTAAGTTATAAATTTATTGTATTTTTACTAGAATATCTTGTCATTTTCTTTTCCAGTTTTAACAACTAGTCTTTTACTTTTCTATGTTTAAGCTTAACTATATTACTTTTTATGCTCGCAATTTGTTATTGTAATTTTTCAATGCATAAATGAATAAAAAATCCAATCGTAAAACTATGTAATAAAAAAGAATGATTAAACTACTGGCATTCACAAAATAGGATATTTTATTTTAAAATGGAAAACTAAGTGATTTCTCTGCCATCATGTATATAAAACAATGTCGGCCGGATTTTTAAAAGTTGCACCTAAATAGCATTTAAGTTAACAAATCAAACTTTGATTCTGACTAGGCATTTTTTATTTGGTATTGTTTTTAAAGCTAAATCTTGGGACTTACACTATTCAACCACGTTTGTAAGGATATCGGAAAGCGCAACTGAATCTTGCTAATCGAGGGCAAGATTGTAACTGAGCCACTAGAGCTGTTCATAGCATCAGCCATTTTGCAAGTGGACAGTTGCACACACACACACACACACACACACACACACATACATATATATATATATATATTAGTGATGGGACGATTCCGATATTTTCCCGATTTCGATACAAATACCGATTCCGTATTAAATTCCCGATTCCGCTAAAATAACCGATTCCGATTCCGATTCTTTATAAGTCTCTAAAAAGAAATGTTGTGCGAATTTGACTAAAGAAGAGAACAGTTGTCCGAGTAATCGAAACAATGCAAAAGACAAAAGGTTTTTTTTTTTAAAGGTGATCACCACTATCAAGGCCCGGAAGCCACTCAGAGATAAGGGTTATTGTATGTACAGTACGTTAGTGTGGAGATTTAATAAACTGTCTACTCAAGGGGGCGGTTCGCCAGGAATTTGTTTATGTTGGACTTGAAGACATCTAGGTTGTAGTCAGGTGGGAAGCAGGCAGATGGAACAGAGTTCCACAGGCGCGCAGTTCTAAGAAAGAAGCTTTGTTCATGGAATCTACGTTTTGATTTAGGCGCAGATAAAGAGTGGGGAAATTTTTTGACAGTGGTTTAAGCTAGACGGGTGTTTTTCGTAAAAGATTGGCGAGGGGGACCAGAGATTGGAGCTCAAACGAGCACCTGCCATGGAAATAACGATAAAATAAAGATAGGCTCGCAACGTCTCTTCTGTGGGAGAGAAGTTGCAGGGAAGAGAAAAGGGCATCCCCCACTAAGACACGAAGTCTATTTTGTACTCTGTCAAGGCAGGATAGGCTGTTTTTATTAGCTCCTGCCATATATGGCAGCAGCATTCCATCCTTGGACGTACTCGGCTTTTATATAGATGGAGAATTGCATCAGTAGTGAGATATCTTCTGGAGCGGTAAAAAGATCCAACCATCTTTCCAGCGACCTTGGCAACAAACTTGATGTACGTGCTCCATTTCAGATCAGGAGTAAAGGTCAAGCCCAGAAGCTTGTCAAAACATGGGGCTTCTCCTAGACGAGTGCCATCCATTTCAATTGATGCCAGGTGGGGATCAGAGCGTTGATGATATGAGGATAGGAACTTGGTTTAGATGCATTAAAGGTAACCAGCCACGTCTTCTCCCACTGAACCACGCTCTTGAGATCAGAAGAGAGAGTATCAGAGAGAACCTTGTCATTTACAACCTTTGTGTTGCCATAGATGGTCGTGTCATCAGCATGGATGTCAACGAATGATTTAAGTATGTGTTTAGGGAGATCATTGATGTAGATCAGGAAGAGAGTTGGGCTCAGGATGGACCCCTGAGAGACTCCAGCATTAATACTACAGGCCTCTGATTTCTGCCCGTCAACCACTACTCCTATGAGCCTATCAAAGAGAAATGATTTAATGATAAAGAAAACATTTCCAGTAATACCGCAGCTGGAAATCTTGTGAAGTAGGCCTTTATGCCAAGCCTTGTCGAAGGCCTTCGATATGTCAAGAGCAATTGCCCTAGAAAGGAAGCCTTTGTCAAGAGATTCACTAATCCTATGAGATATAACCGTTAGCACATCTGCGGTAGATCATGCAGAACGGAAACCATATTGCGTGTCACTAAGAAGGTTATTTCTGCTGAGGTGTTTGACTATTTCTCTATTTAATATGGATTCCAGCAACTTACTCATGGCACACAGGAGACTTATTGATCTGTATTGAGAGAGAGATGACTTATCACCTGAATTCTTAAATACAGGGCATACTGATGAGGTTTTCCAGTGTGTTGGAAAGCACTTCTTAAGGCAGCGCTTAAACAGTTTCGTAAGTATGGGAGCAAGTTCTGGTTTAAGCTTTTTTAACACTATAATTGGGATGCCGTCAGGGCCAGTTGCTTTACTGGAATCAAGGTTTGATTAGCTTGGCGACCTCATGCACAGATGTTTGTATGTTACCTAGCGTGTTCTGTGTTATAGGAGGAAATATGGGGAGGTGATGGCCTTCGTCATGGGTAGAATTAGCTGCAAAGTTCTTGGCAAATAGTTTGGCCTTGTCTGATGCTGACGAGATGACCTCAGGTCTATTGATAATGGTTGGGATAGAACGCACACTTCTGTTCAGGATCATATTTGTTATTTGCCAAAACTGGTGGGAACAAAACCGCTGATCAGCTACTTTGGTTGGTTGTTTTTATTTTACGGCATATCAACCCTTTTCGGGTTATTTAATGCCGAATCCAAAGATTTTGAAGAAAAGTTTTTTAATAGAAAATATTTGTTGTTTTCAAGTCCGTTTCTATTTAACCCATAGTTGAAACCCTAACAGGTACTACTACTCTGGGTCAGAGTGGACCTGGGAGCAATGGTAAGATTTTGAAGAAATTTTTTTTTAATAGAATATATTTGTTGTTTTCACATCGGTTTCTATTTAACCCATAGTTGGGACCCTAACAGGTACTACCACTCCGGGTCAGAGTGGACCTGGGAGCAATGGTAATTAAAGGGTGGCTCCACACTCCCCAAACCCACAAGCTGGGGCCTCACCACTGGATATAGTTTAAGGTCATATCCAGGACCCCTATTGAGGGACTTTTACTCTCTGCAGGGGGGGGGGCAGTCGGTGTATTCTAATGCCCCACCGACAGGGCCCAGCTACTTTGGATTTAACGGACTGAGCATATAGCTCTCTAGGTGTTTTTGAAGACTTACAATGCAGGAATATACGGTGTTGATAAATAAATAAATAATAAATGATTCAATAATATTTTTTATTTACTTAATTGTTTTTTTTTGTTGTTGTTGGATTTTCAACTATTGATGAAAAAAATGAAAAACAACAAAAATAGAAATAAAAAGAAAAAAAACAGGTAAATGAAAATATTATTGATTAATTTATTATTTGTTTATTTATCTGCTCCCAACGACTCTACATTCCTACATTGTAAGCCTTCAAAAACACCTTTAATCCGTTAAACAATGCTACAAGCAAACCACGGCATACTTAATACAAAAGCCAGTTTAAAAGTTAGAGAAGATATACAACTCACAAAGGATCCTGCAGGATAGAGGCGTCTATACCCTTGTGGGGATCATTCAAATATAAGCAGCTCATTCTTTAAAAATAATTAAATAAATAAAACATAGAGTTTCAAATTGAATTGCCGTAATCTCCTTCTTTTATAAATTCTATTCAACCAACCGAACAAACGTATCAACACTGCAGCTTGAACCGTGGCTCTAATACGTGAATAACTTTCATACCACCTTCTATCATGATTATAATACCATAAAGCATTAAGATATATTTTCATGCAAAAGAATCCTTTTGTTTAAAAATTGCTTTTAAATGAAAAGCTCTTAAACAAGATTATCTAATCCACGTATACTTATATTTATTGTAGAAGCTATAAATATTCAGATCTAAATTGATTTAATCAAGTCTTTTCTTTTATGTTCTATTTTATTATGTCTATTTTCTGTAAATTTAATGCACAAACATGTTCTACTAATTCTGTCTGGATAAGAATAAAGAAAAACGAAGAAAAGTGTTTGAAAAATATTCTCACAGTTCCAGCCGTTCTATTGATTTTTTTAATTATATTTATTTACTTTATTTACTTGTGTCCTCTTGAATAAATATATGCACAGTCGTTTTTCCAATTGACTTTACATTCTTCAAAACATGACAGAATTGAACAAACTATATGTATATATATATGTATATATATATATATATATAGAAAGGTTTATGTTTACTATAACCTTATAACGCAAATATTACACAAGTATAAATCATGTAGAATATCTGCATGAATATAATCACGAGTAATAGTTAATTAAAAATGATCATCCCATAAGAAAACCGAAAAAAACTAAAAGAGAATTGATTCAAATGAATGTTTAAAAGAATATGCAAATTAGCAAGATCTTTTGCAAATCCACGACCCATATATAACAAAGTTTTTTTTGTTTTTTTTAATAAATAGAATAAAGGGTTTTTAATATAAATAACTCATGTATTACATGGAAATTCTCCTCCTCTTTCTTTATGAAATGATTTTATCAAAAGAAACTGGCAACAATCATTTAAAATTGAAATATATTGTATTCAACGTTACTAACCCTTCTCATTCAGTGGCCTTTGGGCTTTGATAAGTGGTGACTATCTTGTAAAAATAACTATAGATATCGAATTTGCTTTTGCCCGAAAATCTAGTTTAGAGGGTCTCTACAAGGGGTAAATTAACTCATAGGGAGTAAAAACTAATATGGTCGAAAGGTAAATAGTTAAAAGTCCCTGATAACTCAAAAATAATTTTTTAAAACAGCCTACAGACAATGGACTGTGATTGATTAAAGTATTATGGGTTATGAAAAGGAGGGGCTATAAAGAGATAGGTTTTGATACTCAAAAATATCAAAAAAATATATAAATATACAAGAAATAAATGTTACCATAGTCAATAAAAGTTACCTTTATGGTAGAAAATTCATTGGTTTGTATTTTTAAGTAGTTTGTAAATATTTTTTTTAATTCACGAACCGGTTTAAAAAAAATCAAAATGGCAGCGACTTTAACATGGAGATCCCCGTTTTCAATTTGAAGGAGGGGCACCTGAGCATTCTGTGTTAACAATTTAAGAGAGTTCCGTCAACGTAAGAAATATTTACTAACATATTTTAATGTTTTCCGTCATTTTGTGCTTGAGGAATATTCGATTATGGCATGTGTAGTTTATATAAACATTCATTTAAGTAGTTATCGCCTCAAATTTCGTTTTAATTTCGGATCACTGAAATTATTTCAAGTAAAGAGCATTAAAACCTATTTCAAAACAAAAGAAAAACATGAACTGAACTTTTATTGACTATGGTAACATTTATTTCTTGTATATTTATTTTTTCGGGTAGTCGTTTGTTGGCTTTTCTGCTAAACACTCTTACTAAATAATATCGACGAAATATCGAAAAACAAACAAATAAAAACAGTTTACCAAAATAATGAAGCTTTACTTACTTTAGTAAAATAATCCGAAACATCAAAATGGTATATTAAAAGGTAAACACGTAATTACTTTAGTTGTTTAAAGCAAAGAATCGATATAAATATGAATAAGAAGAAAATGGCGCCCTTTTACAGCATAACAGCTTCGTTTCAGTTTTACAGTAGTGAACGATGTAGTATTGCGGCGTCGGATTGAGGGTTTTACTATTTTAATGTAAAGAACACGCAGAAAGGGTTGTAATCAACTGAATTCCTTCTAGTACACTGACAAAAAAGCTTCAACAGATATATAAATAAAAATAAACAGGTTATGTAAATGTTTTTAAAAAGACACGTAATCACGTGAGCATGATTTTTCCTTCTTTTGACACGATAAGAAGTAACGTTCTTATTTTTTATTATTTATATATTCATCTATTTTAGAAAGAGTGGCACGTGCAAGTGGAGAAGGAAATGCAAAATTTGTGTCGAGAATTGTCTAAAGTTCCGACTTTTTTTTGGGGGGGGGCTTTCACTTTAATAAGAACGTTAATTTATGAGGTGAATTTATTCGGCAAAATATGATTCAACTGAAAAAATTAAATAAAAGCTAACGTGAATAAAGATTAAATAAAGGTGTTATTTAAAAAAACTTGTTAAACTTTGTGACATATTTACATTCTATGGAGGTCAGGCACGAACGAACACTCCATAATTTTATTATACCATATTTCTTCAAACTGAAACATAATTATCAAAGTATACTTACGCAAATAGATATGAAAAGTCTTTGTTAAAGTTTGTGCCATATTTCCATGGAGTACAGACGCGAATGCAAACCCCACAATTTTATTATACCATCCCTATTTAAGTGAAAACATACTTATCAAAGTATTATTATGTATATCTCTATCATAAAGACTTGTAAACGTTTTTTTTTTAATTTTTATTTTTTTTTATTTCCATATTTTTGGGACCAGGCGCAAACGCAGACCCCACAATTTTAATGAACCTCTGTTCTGCCAGGTCAAACACACCCATTCCTGCGTCTCGATACATCTTCTATCATTATATGTAATCAGTTTTTTAAAATAGTCAACCATATTCGTGACCATATACACACACACATTCAGCTTTATATTACATATATAGAGAGAGAGATAGATAGATAGATAGATAGATAGTTATAGATATAGATGTATATATATATATATATATATATATATATATATATATATATATATATATATATATATATATATATTTTTTAATTTTTTATTGAGCCCATAATAAATTTACATTACTGTTTCCATTGGATTTTCACCCCAGGAGATGAGGTAGAGTACCAATTTCATCGGAATATATAGATGGACTATATAGAGCCCACCTATAAATTCCTATGAAATTGGTACTCTACCTCATCTACTGGGGTGAAAATCCAATGGAAACAGTAATGTAAATTTATTATGGGCTCAATAAAAAATTAAAAAATTATATATATATATATATATATATATATATATATATATATATATATATATATATATATATATATAAGAAAAAACGGCACTACTGTTCTCATCTCGAGTGGCATTTTCGTCAATTGGGAATTGTTTAGGACGTCTATCCAATATGGCTGACTGAATGAGAGTATGTTGCCCTCCTTAAGTAAATAAAGAGCCCGTTTAAAATTCCAGATAACCAGGTGAAAGAAACATTTCCAAGTTTAACTAGATACACCTGAAGAAGGTCTGAGGTTACATCGACCGAAACGTTGTGAAAGTGGCGCTCTAGATGAGAAAAGTAGTTCAAAGATTCCAAATGATGTAAATATGTATTAATGAAATGAATCTACCTCTAACGATTAATGTTTCATGAAAGTTTGTTAAATTTTGTATTCCATAAAAAATATTTTTTAAATGGGCAGAAACAAGTGTATTTTTTAATAAAGTGTTTTTTTTTCAGAATGACTATGATTATATTGTTTTAAATTAAGAGATCTCATCGTATTATACTTTACTAAGCTATTGTATATATAAAACACAATCACGCTATTGGGGGACTATTTGAGAAGGCGAAGCGGTGTTTGTATCGCAAGGTAAATACCAAGTTGGGAAACTGCCGCGGTCTATCCTTCTCTCGAAGGTAGATGGGGCCCTCTTAAGCTGCGGTAGGCAACCCATCTAATCGTGGTGTCACGATAAAAAATACCCTTGAGAGCCCTGGCGAAGCATCAAGTATTCAGCTATCGACAAGATTTGAATTACACTACAAACTCATGTAGTGAGTTCAATCTCGGCTGCGGCCGCATATTATGTTACGTTTACATGAAAATCATCTGAGTGCACTTAATGAAGCTAATTTTTCCCCAACAATGTGATGCTCCCAAATGGGGAGCAGCAAATATATTTTTAATAAAAGTATCTACGGATATGTGTTTTACTGTTATACGACTCATCAGCATGGCCGAACCTAGCAAGATTCGAAACCAAGACTTCATTCTGATCTAATAACTTTGAAGTATTTACCGGTCAGGTCTCTTGCACTGAGTAAAGTTTTCAGATATCTTGTTCCTATTTACAATGCCTCCCCACGGGACAGAGTTAGACACCAGGTCGTTTTTTAACGTGGAGAAAAGGAGCAAAAATAAACATTGTCTCAGTCGTGAAGTATTTTTCCTCCACTGGCAGAGAACAAGAAATTGAAGTGCAGCATCTGAAGAACAGATACGGTATTTATTTGCTCCTCCACCGAGCAAACAAGGCACAAGGCCGATTTTTATTGTGAGGAGTGAAGGGGAAATGGGGACCAACTCCCCGGGGAGTAGGGGAGCCGGATAGTGATAATTAGTATGAAGGGTTGTCCCTACATTGACCAAGGTCTTATATGTGGGGTTGCCCCCACATATGGTCTTTGCTGCAGTATCTGCCGGAACAGATACTAAACTTTGAGGTATTTATTTGCTCCCCCGCTGAGCAAATTATGCACAAGGCCGATTTTTAAAGTGAGGAGTGAAGGGGAAATGGGGACCAACTCCCCGGGGAGTAGGGGAGCTGGATAGTGACAATTGGTATGAAGGGTTGCCCCTTCATTGACCAAGGTCTTATATGTGGGGTCGCCCCCACATATAGTCTTTGCTGCAGTATCTGTCGGAACAGATGGTATTTATTTGGCTCCCCCACCGAGCAAATTAGGCACAAGGCCGATTTTTAATGTGAGGAGTGAAGGGGAAATGGGGACCAACTCCCCGGGGAGTAGGGGAGCTGGATAGTGACAATTGGTATGAAGGGTTACCCCTACATTGACCAAGGTCTTATATGTGGGGTCGCCCCCACATATGGTCTTTACTTGCAGTATCTGTCGGAACAGATGGTATTTATTTGCTCCCCCACTGAGCAAATTAGGCACAAGGCCGTTTTTAATGTGAGGTAAAAACCAGCTCCCCTAAAAGTAGGCAAAAAGGGGGCACTCTGGTTACCAAAAATAATAATTGTCCCAGTATAGAGGGTTTCCCCTCCATTGACTGGTACAAGTTATCTTAAGTGCAGCATCTGCCGGAACAGATGGTATTTATTTGCTCCCCCACCGAGCAAATTAGGCACAAGGCCAATTTTTAATGTGAGGAGTGAAGGGAGGGGGAAGGGAAAAAGGGGACCAGCTCCCGAGAGGTGGGAAATGGGAGCTGGTTAATGGTCAGGCATGTGGGGTTGCCCCCACATCTGGTCTTTGCTAGTCATAGCTAGTCATAGCTTGCAGTATCTGTCGGAACAGATACTACACTTTGATCTTGTCCCGAAGGCCAAGTACCTATTTACAATGCCTCCCCACGGGACAGAGTTAGACACCAGGGGCGTTTTTTAGTGTGGAGAAAAGGTACAAAAATAAAAATTGTCTCAGTCGTGAAGGATTTCTCCTCCACGGAAAGAGAACAAGAAATTGAAGTGCTGCATCTGAAGAACATATACTACACTTTGATCTTGTCCCGAAGGCCAAGTAGTTGTTTTCAGATATCTTGTTATTAAGAACCCGTCCTGGAACATGTATTGCAGCTAGTATAAAATGAACATAATGTTTGATGAGTTCGAGTATGTCTACGTTAATGTAAGTGAGGGTTTTTTTTATCAAGCATACTTATCTTGTATTGTAAGGAGGGTCCTTAAATTTATGGCGAGCAGTCTATTGCTATGCGCGCGAGGAGGATATAAGGAATAAATTAAAAATAAATGGGAAGAAGAATAAAGAAACACAAATAAAGGAATAAAAGAAGAAGAATTAGAGAAGAAAAATTGGGAAAAGTTTAGCTCAAGACAAAGATGAGATTGGAATGAAAAATGAGAGGAATTAAGAAAATAAAAACAAAATGGCGGAAGGATAAAAAAAAACAAATCGAAGTAGAAAAAACAAAATCGAAGCCGAAAAAAAAATAAGATGTCAAGAAAGAAAATAAAAAAAGAATAATAAATTGAGAAAGATTAAGAGCTATAACAAAATTGTGTATAAAAAACCTCATTGAAAATCAAAGATGAAAACAAAATGAGGGATAAATAAAACTAAAGAAAAGCAGCGGTTTCAAAAAAAAAACAAAAACAAAAATATGAAGAAAAAAGATGGCGGAGGAACAAAGCATTTGTAATGGCCATCCTGCTTATTTGTTTGAAAGCATCTCATTTAAAATCTGACAACTGCGATGATTGTCTTTGCTTCATCACATGCTCTTTCAGTCTCTCTGATCATTTAACAGTGAAATAGAAATATAAAGCTTCACCGAAGATCCAATCAAGTAAAAAGTAAAAAAAAAAAATTAAATACAAATTAAAACAATAAAAATATACACATGCAAATAAAAAAAACGAGAATTCATATCAAAATTCACCCTTCTTGTTCTAATAGGGATGGCTCAGTGGCTAGAACACGGAATTAAAGATAATGTTCGATAACTTTAGCAATGAAATGGCTAAGCAGAAACGGTTCAAGATATCTTAAGATGGATTACCCCATCATTAATCCTTGACTGGAACTAAATTTGAATATGGAATAAAAATTGTCACTCTCTCAAGTTTGAAAAAAAAACATGAACAAAACAAACGGAAGAGCAGATAGAATCCAGACTCGATATTCTCAAAGAACAGATTTAAAAAAAAAAGACAAAAGATATGTTTAATCTTGTTTTGGTACTTATGCAGAATACAAACTACTTTATCGTTGGCATATTTTGGGCAGGTTATGCAAACTACGGGAAGATGCCAAAATGCTTCGACAATGAAATCGCAGCAATCGACAAATTGCCAAAGAGCATCTGTTTAATATTGTACGATATATTTTGTTTAGTAAATTATTAGGCGAAACAACAGAATAAGAAAATGTTCCCCTCCCATGTTAAGAAAAGATTTCTAAATAATAATGTCATTATTTTAGCATGCTCAGTAAACTAAAATAGTATTTTATTTTGTCATTGAAATTACCATAGGATGACTGCTATCGATTATAATTGTGCTTTTTTATCTTAATTTTTAAATGTTTTTTTCTTAATTTGTAACTGCTAGCATTTTCTGTTAAAAAGTAAATTGATGATTGTTTTCGGTAAAATTTTTGGTCCCTCGACAAAAGAAGGGTGGACCTGTAAATTCACCCTTGTCCGTTCGTCCATTAGTCAATTCGCCTGTCAGCGCTTTTCTCAATAACTAAGTCTTGGAATATTTTGAAATTCTGCACAAACATTAAACATGATATGAGTACAAAATCTAACAGAACGAATTTTTCAGAGAAAACCCTGATTTCCCCTCCCCCCCAAGAGTGCTTTTCGGGTTAAAATGGCTAAAATTGAAACTTTTGCGCTTATTAAAATTAACTGATGCCTTTGATTTTTATAAAACTTTCTGAAAATTTGTAACTAACTGATTTCTATATAATTTTGTTCGCCTTTACTTCGCGATAACTTTTGGGTGAGCCCCATGGGCTCTTTTTGGACTAATAACCCCACCCCCAATTTTGGGGACTATTTTACTATATTTGTCCCAAAATGGTCTGTGTATGTCTATTTAGCAGTTTTGCATGGTACTGAACTCAAATTTAAATATTTTAAGGCCTAAAACTAAATAGACTGTTTATTTTTCACCAGGATTTGGCGTCCCCTGGCGACTTTGGGGATTTTATGGCGGGTACATGCTGAACTTAGTTATTTTTTATGCCTCGTTCACTGTGCACTCACGGGGTACCATGGATGCTTCACTTTTATAATTTACTAATGGATTGCTACTTATACAGGCTAAAATCCACTCGAACATTATGGTTAATGAAATAGATGGAATGCCATATGAAAGATGAGGAATATTATATAAGGATTGACCAAGATGAATTAAATAAACAACTTTTTTATTATTGATTACGCCGCTTTATGGCATGTATTTGTTTTCATCAGAATTGAATACGACCGTCATGTAGTTTGCATGGAAACACTTATCTTTCAAACCCATCTTTATTACTTCCTCATACGTTTGACTTGACTTTCTTTTGCTAACTGACCCTGCTCCGTCAGCTACTGTACATCTATTAAACCAGGCAGTCTCATCAATTAGAAGTTGGTTTAGATGCTTGCTTATTAAAATGACATATGGTTAAGATATTAGCATATGAAAAATATATTGGTTAAAATATTGGTTTATGAAAAAGACATTGGTTATGGTATTAACTCATGAAAAAGACGTTGATAAAGATATGAACGCATTGAACAAAAGTGATTAATATAATAGCGTATCAGAAAAACATTAGTATTAACGTATCAAAGACATTACATTAACGTATCAAAAAGAACGCTGGTTAAGATATTAGCATATAAAAAAACATTGGTTAAGATATTAGTGTATCAGAAACATTGGTTAAGATATTACCGGACCAAAAAGATATTAGTAAAGATATTAGCGTGTCAAAAAGACATTGGTTAAGATATTAGCATATCATATAGACATTGGTTGAGGTATTAATGTATCAAAAAGACATTAACTAAGATATTAGCGTATCGAAAATACATTAGTTTAGATATAAGCCTATCAAAAAGACATTGGTTTAGATATTAGCTTATCAAAGAGACATTTGTTAAGATATTAACGTATCAAATTGACATTAAGAAATTAGCGTATCAAATAGACATTGGTTAAGATATTAGCGTATGGAAAAGATATTAGTTAAGCTATTAGCGTATCAAAAGACATTACTTAAGATATTAGCGTATCAAAAGGACATTAGTTAAGATATTAGCGTATCAAGAAGAAATTAGTAAAGATATTAGCGTATCAAAGCATTAGTTAAGATATTAACGTATCAAATAGACATTGGTTAAGATATTAGCGTATCGAAAAGACATTAGTTAAGATATTAGCGTATCAAAAGCATTAGTTAAGATATTAGCGTATCAAAAGACATTAGTTAAGATATTAGCGTATCAAAAGGACATAAGTTGAGATATTAGCGTATCAAAAGACATTAGTTAAGATATTAGCGTATCAAAAGCATTAGTTAAGATATTAGCGTATCAAAAGACATTAGTTAAGATATTAGCGTATCAAAAGACATTAGTTCAGATATTAGCGTATCAAAAGACATTAGCTAAGATATTAGCGTATCAAAAGCATTAGTTAAGATATTAGCGCATCAAAAGACATTGATTAAGATATTAACGTATCAAAAATACATTAGCGTATGAAATGTACATTGGTTAAGATATTAGTATATCAACAAGGCATTAGTTAAGATATTAATATATCAAAAATAAATTAGTTAAGAAATTAGCGTATCAAATAGACATTGGTTAATATATTAATGTATAAAAGAGAACATTCTTAAGATATTAACGTATCAAAAACATTGGTTAAGATATTAGCGTATCATAGAGACATCGGTGAAGATATTAGCGCATCAAAACAGCATTGGTTAAGATTTTAGTGTATGACCAAAGAAAATTGTTAAGATATTAGCAGACCATGGAGTAATACTGCTGGGGCAGGGAAAGTTATTGGTAAATAGAAAAAAATAGTCTTATGTCGCAACGAAGAGAGAAACAGAGTTGGTCATAACAGATCAATAAACTTAAATTGATTGACTTGTTGTGTGTTTTGGAGAAGAATCATTTTGTTGCTACCATTTTTAACATTTGTGTTCGTGTTCTTCTTGTGTTAATTTTTATTTGCTTGTGCACTTGACTGCCTTTGCACATAAGCAAAACAAAACAGGTTCAAAAAAGAGACATAAAATAGACGAATAGAAGAAAACCGTTTTTAAAGAACGAAATCCGACAAAAATATTCCTGGAATGACTAAAAATACTTAATTCGTTTGTGATGGTTTTCGGTGACATAACAAGATGTTGGGAAATATAAGATCCGACTTCCAGGTATCGCTTTTTTTTGTATGACGAAGTCAACATTAGCAAAACACGATAAAAAAGAAATATGAAAAAAGAAATGGAAACAAAGCCGAAACAGTTAAGAAAAAAAAAAACTAAAAGCCACTTAGTCAGAACAATATTTTTCACCTGAAGAAATTGCTTAATTAATTGGCGGTAGTTTCACTGAAAAAAAAAAGCAAAATAATGGAGAATATAAAAGATCGTAGTGTTAAAGTTGAAACAGCAGATATGGTTACAATAAATATAATAATAATATTAATACGATAGAATTCAATACAATTGTAATCATATTAGCCAAAGTAGAAATATATTTCAATGTCGAGAACATCAAGTATTATGAATAATCAAATATGAACCAAAAGAAAAATACGTTTTTTTATTCCAGGAATGGTAAATAAATCGATGCTTGTTTGCTTAGGGTGTTTTGATCTACGGCACATCAATCTTTTTTTCACCTGTTGCTACTAGATCAGGCGGTCTGAAGTTATCGGATTTGTTACTTAAATGCACCAAAACATTTATGCTATTGTTTTATTTTTTCTGTTCCTTTTTTGCTAAACTCAATCATGCTCTGCAAAGCAAAAAACAAAAGCAACAATTTTCCTATGCAAAACAATCAAACCAAACACCATGAATAAATATTTGTAGATATAAAGAACTTAAAATATGAAAAACCTTTTACCGAAACGACCGGATTTGGCACACAATAATCTGAAAAGCATCAATATACCGTAAGACAAAATAATTTTAAAAAGGCAAACATTTTTTTAAATGGATTTAATGTGAAATACAGTAATTTTGTTTATGCATTTGGAGCTTTAGTTCATCCAAAAACAAGGAAAATTTTCACTGAAGTGTAACGAGTTACTGTAATAGGGACTAGATTTATATGGGGCACCCTAGTTTGGGAGTTGGGTAGTTTGTTGTTTGTTCACATTACATTATATACAATTCACTACCATTGCAATTATCTGAGGTAACGTAGAACACACTTCAGTGTAGATAACAGAAATTATTATAAAAATACAAATATGGTATAACATTTTTTTTCAATTCCAAGAATGGTAACTAAATATATGGTTGTTTGATTTAATGGTTATGATTTATGGCATATCGATTCTTTTTTAGTGTATTTAATGTAAAATGCTGTATTCTTTTTATCAAACTTTCGTCCAAGGAAAACCAGGCATAAGTTGCTGCTCTGACAGAAGCCAGAAACATAAGTTGCTACTCTCACAGAAGTCAGACCTATAGGTAACTACCTTTGTGAGAAGTATGGCAACAAGATATTTGTTAACATAATATTTAAATCTTTCTATGTTGGTATGGGCGTAGAAACAGGTAGTAGGAAGGAAATTTTAAAGGCAATCAGTTCGAGTAAATAAACTTTCCTCATCTAGAAACCTTGCACTGAAGGAGTGAGATTTTGCTACCTGTCAGGTGGGTCGGATGTATTTTCGTTGAGGGGGGAACAAGTAAAGCAAAACACTCGCAACAAGAACTACAACTGTTTCAAGGAACCTTCCCTTCTTTCTTTGTGCACCTAAAAAAACAAATTAAACTTCCATGAACAAAGTTTCTTTCCCCAAAACTTCTTATCTTTGGAATGCATCTGTAATTGCTTCCCAGATGAATACAACGTGATTGATTTCGAGTCAAATGTCAGAAGATATTTGCCGAGTTGTCCTCCTAAATAATCAAATTCTGTTGAAAGTATTCTTCCTCGAAATTTGCAGGACACGTAGCGTAGCAACGTTACTTCCCTGTAAGCTGCAATATTGTCATTTTCAAATCCAATGCCAACAACGACTCTTGTAATTAACCAGATTTTATTAATTTCAAATAATTCATTGGCAATCCTCTCATTATATTCTTCATCATTTAACTGACGATCTATTCATCTCATTAACATTTATCCTTAAGTGTCATTAATTCTGACTCATTATAACGTAAAAAATGCACAATTAAATATATAAGTTACAAGATAAAAAAAAGATTTGAAATAAAAATGGATTGAATATGTAAACAATTGTTTAAAAATATTCTTTTAAAAATAAACTTACAAATATATGCTCCCTCTTGTCATATATTTTTGCGAGTCTGGAATGGCGAGATTATATACAACACGTAGTTGACACAAAATTAATTGTTATGAACTATTAAAATAATCTCCTATTCATCTGTTAGTGTTTATTCGTCCGTTTATTTATTTTTTGTTATTGGTTATCTTGAATTCTCGTTTTATTTATGTTGTCACGCTAAAGTTATGGCTTTTCTTAAGGTAATAATATAAGCTCTATTTATAAAGAACTCAAAATACGTCAGTTGGTGAAACTGGAGATATTTATGCAATGATAGCAATGCTTGAAGCAAACTACACCGGTCATATATATATATATATATATATATATATATATATATATATATATATATATATATATACTGGCAGGTCATTCTGCGTTGCCGAATCATAAAGTACGCTTAAATATGAGATTGCATTTTATGTAGATTTCGGATTTATTATTATAAAGCCAATTCCCTATTGATTATTATACTTTATAAAAATATAGTAGTCACCGCCCAATGTGGCCCGGTCATAAACTACGCTAAAATATGATATTTTAATTTATTCATATTTCATATTTATTATTATACAGCTAATTATTATATTGTACCCAATGTATAGTAGTGGTTTCAAAAGTAATATATATATATATATATATATATATATATATATATATATATATATATATGATTTGGGTGCTATCAGCGAGAATCGACACGAAAACATGTAACTCTCCATCCTTATTCATTACCTGTTCTAATTTCATATGGATATAAAAATCATAAAAAATAATTTTGTTAAACATATAAATATATATTTGTGCATGTGTAGTAATAACACGTTTAGTCGATTTACGCTTGCCAAGTTCCAATTTTCTTCTCAATTTTGAACCATATAGCAGCTGTTAACGACTAAAGATCAAATTGAATTTGTTCCCACGACTCCAAATCCTCTATATCTTTGCAGCAGTTCTTATTTTGTATATCAAGTTCCATATTAGAAGGCAATAAAAGGCAGAGATGTAGTGAAGTAAATTAAGATATATAATGGTACGATGATTTATACGAATTCGTCCTTTTTATTGATACTTCATAATAACGTTTGATACACTGGTTCCCGTCAGATCACCGAAGTTAAGCAACGATGTGCCGGGCCAGTAACAGATGGGTAACAATTTGGGACTTCCAGGTGCTGCATGGGCTCTCCGCTTATCTTGGCATTGTTTCCAGTCGTCCTGAACTTCTTCTTGCCACTGGACTCAAGCAGTGTTGATTCGGGAGAGGTGTGGTTGGAGATTGCGCAACCTCTGCCTCACAATTACACGCACAGCTGCCCATACAGGGGGTATTCTTTGTCTTTCGTGACTGAATAGAAACAGTATTTTTATCAATATCTATATCTCTATCTCTCTCTCTCTCTCTCTCTATATATATATATATATATATATATATATATATATAGATAGATAGATAGATAGATAGATATAGATATTGATAAAAATATGCTATGACATGGAGGACTATATCCGAAGAATAAAATTAAAGGAATACTTCCATAATAACAACCAGCAAGCAGACACCAATTCCACCACAAATAAACGTGCAAAAGATTCAAAATCTAAACATTGGACACCTGCCAATGGACGCAATCTAAACATAGACGCACATAACAACACAATAAAAAAGCATTTAGACAAGTTCATCATAGCCAAACTGCACAAGGAAACCCATCATAATATCACAAAGGACGAACAACAGGCCATAAAATCATTACGAGATAATGATCTTATCACCATAAAACCAGCAGATGAGGGAGGAGCTATCACTATCATGAACACAAATGATTACATAACAGAAATAAACACACAGCTAGCGAACAGAGATTTCTACAAACCACTCCCCAGTGATCCCAGTAGCACTTTCAAATCTGAACTAAACACCCTAATCAGCAGTCTAGACCAAACCATTAGGACAACGGTTGAAAAATTAGTACCACAACATCATAATCCGGCTGTCTTTTACACTATCCCTAAACTTCATAAACTCCCGAAAATAGTCAGCAACATACTCGCACACCTCCCATTTGAAGACACAGGAAACACTGAGGCATCGGTTACCGAACCCACAGACATATACCACATAGCTAAGGCTCTTCAAATTCATCCACCTGGCAGACCTATCGTCTCGGGCATCGGGACCCTCACGGAGAAGATTTCGGGATACATTGACAGCATCCTCAACCCATTGATGCCAAACATACCCAGTTATATTAAAGACACGACACACTTCCTACAGATCCTACGCGACATCGGTAACTTACCAGACAATACAATACTCCTCACGATGGATGTTTCCTCTCTCTACTTTAATATTCCACATGAGGAAGGAATATCCGCATGCAGGAGTTTTTTACAAACCCAGAACTTACAAGACACCCACATCACAGACATATGCAGCATTATAGAGTACATTCTAACACATACCAATTTTACATTCAACAACATACACTTTTTACAAATAAAAGGCACAGCCATGGGAACTAGAATGGCTCCCAGCTATGCCAACATCTTCATGCACACATTCGAACAAAAATACATACACACACACCACCTCAAACCGACACACTATTACAGGTATATAGACGACATCTTTGTCATTTGGCCACACGGTGAAAAGACATTGATGAACTTCTTCCAACATATTAACAACTGCCATAATAGTATAAAATTCACAATTGAACATTCAACCACGCATATCACATTTTTAGACGTTCAGATTAATATTTCAAATAATCATATCACCACATCTCTACACACAAAACCGACCGATGGACACAATTACCTACATTTCGAAAGTTGCCACCCAATCACAACGAAAAAGTCAATCGTATACAGTCAATGCCTGCGCATTAAAAGGATATGCACAGACCCATCCGATTATGACACACAGGTAGGCATCTTAATCAACCACTTCCTTCGCAAAAACTACCCATTCAAAATATTAAAAGAAGCCATCAGCAGAGCATCACACATTAGCAGACACAACCTACTTACATACAAAAACAACAAAACATCCACACGAATACCTATGGTATTTCACTTCAATAATAACACCAAACATTTATACAACCCCATGAAACAGATCTTCAAACAATTACAACAGGACCCCACACTCAACACAATATACAATAAACCACCCATTTGTGCCAAACGACAACTCCCCAACTTACGTTCCTTACTCACATCCACTCGGATTAACCGCACCCAAACATCTCAAGGAAACAAACCTTGCAATATACCCAGGTGTCTAATATGTACACATATTAACACCAACAGCACATTCACCCCTCCAGGCACCAACGTCCATCTCAAACTTCCCCCTCTAAATTGCAATAGCTCAAATGTAATATATCTGTTATACTGCACAAAATGCACAAAAGGCAACTACGTGGGGGAAACAGGCCTGGAGTTCCACCTACGTCTTAATAACCACAAACATACCATCAGAGATAAATCTACACAGCATCCAGTAGCTATCCACTATAATTAACCTAACCACACAATAGACAATATCAGATATATCCTCATAGCATCCAATTCTATTACACAACACCAGAGACGAAAATATGAAAAAAAATTAATTCTAAAACTCAACACGCACACTACAGGCCTTAACAAAAACCTAGGACTACTCAGTGACTACAATTTTCATAGCTACAAAGATATTCTATAAACATTTCCTTAGGACTAAAATGCACGGTGAGATGGGGTAACTCTTTCCGAAATCTTTACATTTTCCCTAATGTTTTCTTTCTTTATCCTCTCATACACATGTCATGTGTATGTGTGTGCGTATTATGTACGCATATTTGTATGTATTTGTGCCAGTGTATGTGTACGCGTACATGATAGTGTATATACACGTCAGTATATGTATATGCATGTATATGTATGTGTATGTATATATATATATATGTATGTATATTTGGATATATGTGTATGTGTGCGCATATATGTGTGTATGTTTTCAAAACACATTTTCTTTAAGAGTTAATTTTCTCCATATTACCGTATATGTATATGTGTATATAAGTGTATGTATTTCTCGCACACCTATACTTCTTTTCCCATCACTCTCTTCTCCTCTTCCTCTCTCTCTCTCTCCCTACATTCGCTTATGTAACCTTATATGTATATATGTACAGCTGTCTCTACGTGTAAATATATGCGGAAGCATTTATGTATGTACATGTATGTCTGTTAGTATATGTATATATGCATGCATTTATGTATGCATATGTGCATATATATATGTATATATGTATATATTTGTACATGTGAGTATTTGTTTGTATACGTATGTATATGTACATATTAATATACATATTAATAAAAAGTAGCGTTTCGTTTTTGTCTTAAAACGATTGAATTTAGAAACGACGTTTTCGTTCTTTTTCGAACGAGAAATAGCCGTTAAATTACAAATGAACATCATAGCGTTACTCCTCATAACGTCTTATATCCTTTGAATTCTTATTCTCTCTTAGAATAAATAATATCGTTAGAATTCAAAGGATTAGACAGTTAAAGACGCGTTTCTCATTTTTATTTACTGTTTAATTTTTAATTTTTCGTTTGTATGTATATATGTACTGTGTGCATGTGTGTATGTGCGTACTTATATGTTTACATATCTAAGACTGACGTGGCACCTTCTCATTGGCTATACCTCCTTCTCCTCCTCCTTCTCCTCCTCCTTCTTCTCCTCCTCCTCCTCTACCTTCCTTCCTTTTCCATTCCCCTTTTCCCCGTGCATCCTCATACTTTCACTGCACCGATGAAGACTGAGGGATCGGTCGAAAATTATGTACTTATAAAAAAAGTTTTTTAATTTTTTTTTTTCATAATATTATTATTTTGTATTCCTGCACGTCACCAATTAAAAACGAATAAATAAAAGTTATAAGCTTTTATACTTTTCGCATTCTTTTTTATTCATATATATATATATATACATATATATACATATATATATATATATATATATAATGTGTGTGTGTGTGTAAGTGGTCACGAATAGGTTGACTATTTTAAAAAACTGATTAGATGTATCGAGACACAGGAATGGGTATATTTGATCTGCCAGAACGGTGGTTCATTAAAATTGTGGGGTCTACGTTCGCGCCTGGTCCACAAAGTATGGAAATAAAAAATTTAAAACTTAAAAAAAAACGTTTTCAACTGTTTTTGATATAGATGTACAATAAGAATACTTTGATAAGTATGTTTTAACTTAAATAAGGATGGTATAATGAAATTGTGGGGTCTGCATTCGTGCCTGGCCTCCATAGAATGGAAATAGACACACATTTTAATAAAGACTTTTCATATCTATCTGCGTAAGTATACTTTGGTAATTATGTTTCAGTTTGAAGAAATATGGTATAATAAAATTATGGGGTGTTCGTTCGCGCCTGACCTCTATAGAATGGAAATATGTCACAAAGTTTAACAAGGTTTTTTAATATAGATCCACAGAATATTGTGATAAGTGTTTCAGTGTGAACAGGTATGGTATAATAAATTATGGGGTTTATCTATTTTATTTTTACTTTCATCATATTTTGCTTTGGTTTTAATACCCCCAAATTGGAAGCTATCTCTTTACAAGCCTTCCTTTTCATAACCTATCATACTTTCATAAATCAGAGTTCATTTTATGTAGGCTGTTTTTGAAACCAGTCAACGACGGATACTTTTGCTAGTATATATATATATATATATATATATATATATATATATATATGTATATATATATATATAAAGATTGTTGATTTATTTGTCTTTATGAGCGATTCTGTGATATTTTTTCTTCCTTCTTTTCGCCCTCTGGGCGCTTTTCAGGAGAGACGTTATCTGCCCTTTGTTTACATTCTAGATCCCCCCCCCCATTTTGGACGTGTTATTTGTAATTATTGATTTATTGTTTCAATATTTATCTAAATATTTTTTACGTCCATATAAGTAAGTTATCCATAGACATGAATGTTTCGAAGTATCACTTCTGTTCAGTATGGCTCAACTTGACTCAAATTCATCACTGCTCGATAAGTTATACCACACTAGCGGTAAAACCCCAGACTACTTATCAAGCGGTCGCGAGCTTGATCCCTATCAACAAGTCTGGCCACACTGAAGCGCAGTGATACTTGGAAAGATGCATGTCTGTGGATAACTTATGCAAGTAAATATATTTAAATAAATATTTAAATGATAAATTAATACACATACATACACACACACACATATATATATGTATATATATATATATACATATATATATATATAAATGAACGCGTCTGTGTATGTATCTGTGTGTCGATGTATGTATCTGTGTGTCTGTGTACATTTCCCTACGCAATAACTCTGCCAATTTTTAGTCTACATACTCGAAATTTGATATACAGGCTACTGAGATTTAGGAAAATCGATGTGATCGGTTTTTTGGCCAGAAATTTGGCGATGAAGGGGTCAAAGTTCAACGATTTCACCTTTGAGAACTCTACCAAACTCCTGCAACAATTTTGGGTCTACACACTTGAAATTTTAGATATAGGTTTCTTGGGCATGGATCTAACTTAATAACTTTATTTGAGAACACAAAACAATAAATTTTAAGAGGTCATAATAGGGGTCAAATGTTTTAAAAATTAACCTCTGTGGTCTCTTCAAAATTACTCAGACAATTTCTGGTCTAAATATTTGAAATTTTACATAAAGGGTATTCAGAGACATGGCAAGCTTTTTCATCAGTTTGGGTCGAAAATTTTTATTTACCAATATATAAATGCATGTATGTATGTATGTATGTCTGTTTGCATGTCTGCCTTAAACTTTCAATAGAGGCGACGGATTTTACCAAGATCAGTATCGTTTTAAAGTTCGACCTTTCATACGACAAATATCGAAAATTGGCTAAAAACATTAATATCTTCCCCTTCAACTAGGCACTTTTTTACAGGGGGAGGTCACTTTTTGTGCTGATATTTTTTAAAGTTATCCTCTCCTTTAGATTGTCTAGCCTTAATTTTAAAAAATGTCACTTCCGGTTCGGCGGTGGTCGTAACAGCATAAACGTTAGGTTTTACCCCGTTCTTTTCCTCCTTTGCCGTACGGGTTCAAGCATGCCTTCCTACTATCACTGTTTTTTTTTTTTGCTCAACATACACATCCAAATGCCCGAGCAACGACGGGCTGAAATGCTACTATATATATATATATATATATATATATATATATATATATATATATATATATATATATATATATATATATTCTTATTACATCATATTATTGCTTTGCTTGCGTCGGTGTGGTCTGATGGAAGTTTCGTATAATGTGATATTTCAGGAAGAATCTCCTTCGTCAGTTGTATTCTAATTTAATTCAAATGTGCATTTATATTTTTCTTGCTTAATCATGATTATTCTTTTTTATTGAATCAAAGCTAATCATTTAATAAACTTCTTATTTGGATTATTTGGATTACTGTTCTTATATTGAATGTTATTATCATCATCTTTCGGTCGATGTAATCTCCAACCTTCTTCATGTTCTACTTGTCAGACTCTGAAATGTTTATGGCGAATCGAACTTGGAAATCTGTGTATTGAATTAAGAATAACATCCAAGATGAGAAGAGTATGTCGATTTATCCTATTAATACAAAATTATCAAACCTCATATCAAAAATCATGAAACATAATATATTTTTTCATTATTTAAGACGGGTTTTGGAGTATGTACAAATATGTTAGCAAGATCTAATTCAGTTGTGATATATTTGGAATAAAGATTTTTACTTTCAAGAAAATTAATTTGCGCTTCCACAGAATGGGTACGGGATTTTGTAGTCGATAACTGGAGTTTTTAAACAAAAACAATGGATTCTATTGATTTTTTCTTTTGTCAATTCTAATAAGTTACCATGGTAACTTTCAAATTAAGGAATTAAAATTATTCAAACTCAAGCAGCGCTTCTAAGGAACAAAAATCTTTACATAAATCCCGCGTGATCAACGCACCGTTCCGAGATTTAAAAAATTATCGTAAAAACAACAAACGCACTTCTACTTGCTGATTCTCTACCCCAACAAAAACATGGCAAAAAAAGAAAGGAAGACATACTGAAGATGAAGTGTATCCTCGAAATATATTTATGAATTTCAATATAAATTTCAAACAAAATAAATGTCTGTTTATTTTGTAAGAATGCGTTGTTTTGGCTTCAAACGTATATAATACGTATTTTATTTAATTCAAACTTTAATAGTGTTAGCAGATGAAAAATTGTCGCCATCTTTGTTTAATTCGAATAGAAAAGTATCTCCCTGTTGAACTCTCTCGTGTTTTACGATCGTTTTCATCAAATTCTATTTTTTATTTTCTTTAATAAATAATTTTCTATCTGGTCGATTTTCGTATTTTTCATATAATCATCTTAAAAATAGGAGGAATACATAGATACCATTGTTTTTAGATGAAATTCTGTTTTACGATTTCCGAAAATCTCGTCCCAATAGTTTAGAAGCGCCAATTAATTTGTCATTGATTCTATCAATTCAGTTTGAGCTTCACTTTTGAGCATTCACTTTTGAGCATTGTTTAAAACAATTTGTGAAGAAATATACTTTTCTTCTGGCGTTTCATTTCTATCTTCGTACTGATTCAGTCTGCATACTTATTTACATATTATTTTGTAACACTCTTCATAGATTCTGGTTTTCAGATTGCCCATCTATTGCTTCTAAAACATATTAGGGAAACCAAGTGTAAAGCTATTTCTTACCCATCATTACCATAGCTACGTCTTTTGAACTGGAAATATTTTAGTCTCTGTGTAACAGAGCGCGGACGTGCGTATGGCAGCTATATGAAAATGCCGAGCCGTGTGTGATGTGACGTCGCGGCGAAAAAGTAAAAACAAAAAAAAGACATAAAAAGAAGAACGTGTGTGCAGACCGGAAATCACGTTTTCTTTGGGAAAGTACCCAGAAATAAATGTTCTTGTGTAACATTGTCCGGGAACCAACACGTTGTCGCCTCATTCGCAAAGCAGACAAAGCTGTAAACACTATCAATACTTCCCCCCACTCTTTATCTGTGCCTAAACCTAAACGTAGATTCCATGAACAAAGCTTTTTTATTAGAACTGCACGCCTGTGGAATTGTCTTCCGTTTTCCTGCTTTCCGGCTGACTACAATATGATTGTCTTCAAGTCTAACGTAAATACGTTCTTGATGAGCCGTTCCATATAAGTTATCAAATTTAACAAATTTTCATTACTAATGATTACTATATTGTCCAATTTCTACTGTACACTCTTTAACCCTTATCCTTGAGTGGCCTCTTGGCCTTGATAATGAGTTGATACCTATGAAAAAAAAAGAAAAAGTCCAATGTGAACAAGTTCTAATTGAATCGTTCCCCTAAGTAATCCAAGTTTCAAAATTCCCACTGTTTACTATGCTAAAATCACAATGACTAATGTATACCTATTAACCCTTATCCTCGAGTGGCCTCTGGGCCTTGATAAGTGGTGACACCCTTGTAAAAAAAAAAGAATAGAAAAGAACTTCAACTCGCTTTTATTTGTTGTACAACAAAATTTATTTCCTCATTTTCTCGTGACCGCTGTGACGTCCCTCATGTGATCGTTTTCTCGAACGTCATCCACACCTCTAACGTGATCTTGAACGTTCCTTCTGTCTCTAACGTGAGCTCCTTTTTGATGTCTTTATTTTTCCCTGGAGATTACGTCATTTCGCATGCGTTTGCATACATGCGTCCGCGCTACGCTACGCTACGCTACAGTTGTTTCAATGGAAAAAAGTAAGACAGGTTATTTCTGGTATTGTTCTTCTTTGCGAGGGAGTCTAAACGTGTTGGGTCCCAGTGTCAACATGTTAACACGTGCGTAAGCTAGTGTAACGTTATATGTGGTGCCAGTCGAAATATCCCGCATGTAGAAAATGATGTCACCCAGAAAATTGTTTTAATTTGAAGTTCAGTTTATTTAATCTTATCAATGATTTATTCTCATCGGTTGCTAGGAACGTTTCATGTGATATTCCCAAAGCATTGTTTCCGGTTATCACTTATATTACTTACTTATTTACTTATTACTTAAATTCTCATCAAGTTGTAGGTTTCATCGTCCGATAACCCTCACAACGTTTCGGGCGATGAAACCTACAACTTTCTTCAAGTGCGTATTGTTTAACTCGGGAACTTTGTGTTCTACAGTTGGGTAATGTTCTATTAATTTTTTTTTACCATTATTTTTGAATGCGTCTAATTTCATTTAAAGATTTTTTTACTTAGTCACGGTAAACAGAACGAGAACAATCTACAGAACATAAAGTCTTCTGTTCGAAAGTCTGTGCAGATTCTCAAGTTCGATAAGACGCACTTGAAGGAGGATGAAAGTTACAGCAGCTGAAACGTTGTGAGAAGAACATTCAGCATGATAACTATAGTCCGAATAATTCAAATTTCATCTTAAAATATTCTATATGATTTTTCACAAAATATATTAGAATATGAACAAAAAGGGTAATTTAATTAATTAATAACTAACTTTTGAAGGTTCCCTCGACAATATCTTTACAGATAGAGTCTTAATTCTTCTGATTAGTAAAGTAGTAAATCCTGATTTTCTCTCAAATGGGATAGTAGACCTAAAGATACAACAATTCTTTTTTAAAGGTCGTCAGAAAAAAATGTTTTAATTTACTGCTCCAGAAAGTATTTCACTTCCGACGCTGTCCTCTACTTGCATAAAGCCCAAATATGTCTATTATAACCACATTTAGGGAGATGGCATTAATTATTATAACCACATTTAGGGAGATGGCATTAATTATTATAACCACATTTAGGGAGATGGCATTAATTATTATAACCACATTTAGGGAGATGGCATGTATTATCCCCTGCCTGGAGTAGAGTACAAAACCAACTTTTGCAATCTAGTAGAGGAAGCCGTCTTCTCTTTTTTACTGACACTACCTTGCTAGTATTTTTCTATCCTATCCTTAGTTTCATAGTAGGTACTCAACTGAGCTCTAATTTTTTATCCAATCTATGAATTATTAATAGCAAAAACCCGTTTATCTACAACCCCTGTAAAATAGTTTCCTTTCTTACTCTGGTGGGCTCGATCTAAACGGCACTTCAATGAGCAGAATTTCTGTCCAAAGCACTTCCAATCTGTGGAACTCAATATCAAAGGAATGCTTTCCAACTAATTACAACCTGGGTGTTTTCAATCCAATGTTAACAAATCCTTTCAAATAATCGAATTATGTCCAGATCTGGCCATAATCAGCAGTTTTCAAGGTGTTTGTCTTACCATACACCAAGCATGAACCCATTAACTCTTGTCCTCGAGTGGCCTTCGGGTCTTGGTGAACGATGAATCGTTAATGAAATAAAGCATAAAGAAGGACACTACAAAAACGAACGTGAAACATAATTGATTTTACTTACCTATGAATAACCATTTACGTCTTCACTAAGCATCTTTTTAAAAAGGTCACAAGGTGTCTAAACACTGATCTACATTGATCTTGCATCATCACAAATTTCAAACTGCAACTGGAATCTAACTTCAAATCCTTTCCATGCCATAGGATTAAACTAATCAATCAATATCTCTATACCTATATATATATATATATATATATATATATATATATATATATATATATATATATATTTGCGGAGATATATATATATATATATATATATATATATATATATATATATCGCTTCTGTAAGGTCTTACGAAGATATTAGATCGTAAACATAGTCCAACATCTGAAACATATGTAACCCAAAACGGTAATAAAAAAATAAAACATATATATATATATATATATATATATATATATATATATATATATATATATATATATATATATATATATGGGGGTGTATGCGGATATAGCTTACCTTAAGATCGAACCTTCTCAAGCAAACTAAATAAGCTTATACCATTAAAATATTATATTTCAACATAACTTCAAAAACATTTAATTGATAATTAATATGTAAGAATTGTTTTTATTTTTTGTTACGTTTTCATTACATACAAACAATTTGTCTGCAATTACGTGTTTTTGTTAAATGTATCATTCGTGTTAGTATATTCCTGATGACAGATTATAGTTTTAGTGGAGGCAGCGTATAATTGGCACAATCTTCCATTTGAAAAAATACGATATTTCTGATTTGCATAAAGTTCAATTCATAGTTAGTAGGCACAAATCAAGCACGATTCCTGGAATTTCAATTTCCTTTTAAGATTCCTTAAGCTTTTAAGTCTTTCATTTTAGACGATTCTATAATGAGTGTACTATTGCGTTACGGTACACTTTACTTTGGTAATTTATAAAAATAAATCCGGAAAGAAAGAAATAAAAACCCGGGTCGGCATTTTTTGTTTCTTTTTTAACACAAACATTTTATTCCACATTACTCTTCGGTTTCGGCATCAGTTAACAAGTCTCTTGCTGCCACATGTCCATCTAGTTAGATGCGTTTCTCTTTCCTCCGACCGCACGCAGGCCACAGCTAGCCCATTCCCGTGCTCATAATAACACCTCTATTCTCTTTGACATCGCATTTCTTTCTCCCCACCATGTAGCGTCTTTTTTCTATTCATTTTTCCTTTTTCTTGTCGCACCAACTTGCGTACACTGCTTAATTTGCATATGCGCGTTTTTCGGCTATTGCTGCTGCTGTATTTTTCCACGCACTCCCATGCACTATTTTACATGAGAATCGTGAAATGGATTTTGATAAAAATTGGAATACAGTTTCTAAGCATAAGGTTTAGTAGCATTAGTAGTAGTAGGTTTTAATGTAAAGGGGCATAAAGGTGGAGCAAAACTGCTCCGTCCGAGGTAATAATTTGACCTGTATCAGTTTAATATATATTATTAAAATATATATATATATTATATATTATATATATATATATATATATATATATATATATATATATATATATATATATATATATATATAAAGAGAGAGATAGGGGGAAGAATTCTATTTCCAATATTCTCATCATATAAAGTCTGAAGAAGCTTCAGACGGCAAAAAAATACGGCCGGGTAGCTGAAACAATAATGTAACTTAAGAGAAGGATACGGTAATAAAAAATAAAACGCATATTTGCTCTACAACAATATTGAGCACTTTCTTAAGGTTTTATTAATTACAATTTCTAATATATATATATATATATATATATATATATATATATATATATATATATATATATATATATATATCACAAGACTTCATAGGCTGGTATTCAAAATCCAAATCAAAATGGACAGAAAAAAATAAGTATTTATCAATGCCAAATAAACAGGCAGAAGCAGTAAACAGTTAGAGGGTATTCAACTGAGGTTGGATTCTTAATTTTCTTAAATGGGTCTTATAACGAAAATATTTAACATTAAATATATATTAATAATTTTTGAAGTGTAAGAGATCACAATTATTGCCAGTCACAAAGTTACCCTTGACTCTATTATTCAACCTGGTGAGTACTAACAGTCGGGATATTGAGAAAGTAAAATGAGATACAGAAATAGTACAAAGTAGGAATATTCTTGTTCTATATTTTCCCAGAACGGAGTTTTTATACAAATAACTTCAGAATAGTTCAAGCTCATATATTCTATCTAATATAATAAGCATAAAAAATAAATGAATTTGGTTGTTTGCAACAAAAAGTTGCCAACATTTTTTATGAAGGACATAGGACGGTGAGCGTTGAAGGGGGGGATACATTTTTAAGGCAAAGCGTAAACTTATTTTATAAGGATGTGGGAGTGAAGAGAAGATAAATTGGGAGTATCTTATTTTTCCCCTCATTGTTTTCATCCCCATTTTCTTCGTTTAATATATATTATATTATCTAAAGTGAAAGTGGGGGTGTCTGGAAAAGAATGGAATTGTAAGAATATCTAAGTAAAATATAACGAATCTCATTATCTTTCTTACTTTCACTTTCACTTTCACTTTCCAGTTAAGAAATGTTGGCCTCTTCAAAATCCATCCAACCTTGCAATGTTCATTTATTCTGCTGCGTATGACCAATGAATTGAACTATTAAATTGCACTTATCAAATACTTTCAGCCAACAAGTTATCGAATAACATGCGTGAATAGCCAGAACGATCGGGAAATTTGTTTGGCAAAGTTTATTTTTTCTTTTTCTACTTAACTATTTCGTTTTCTATTATTTATTTCCCATTTAATTAATTTCCTTCTTTTTTTTTGCTGATTTTATTTATTTATTTATTTATTTATTACAAAATTCTACTTACAGTGTCTACTTTATTTTTATTTTTTTTACATCTCTTATAGAAAAAATAATTTGGAAACCCGACATTGCCCGAAAGCAAGGATATCAGTTTGAAAGTGGGGAAAAGTTTATCCACATTTTTCTTGTTTATTTATTCTTCTGCCGATTTTTTGCCTCAGGTTTGTCAGTGTGTCGTGCTTAATTCTAGCCTGACACATTTAATGTTTTGAATAAATCTTAATATTTTAAAAACTATTATATCTCCCTTAGTTTCCTTGTCTGCCTTGTTATATCTGTTTATTCCACTTTTTCTTTGGAGGAACATTTGTTATGATAAGGCGAAGCGAACTAATTATTATAGGATGTGTTTGATGCACAGTTAATAATGAATAAGTGGCATGATTTAATGCAAAAATGCGCATACATTTAATCATATTCAGACATCAATTAGGCATGAAGCACTTATTCTAAGCTATATATATATATATATATATATATATATATATATATATATATATATATATATATATATACTATTGTTGGGGAAAGAATTACAACAAAGTGCTCGATTCCAAGGAAAAAAACCTTATTCGATATAAGAGCTTAATATTTATTTATTTAAAAATTGTACAGATGGTACCAATGTTTTTCTGACCTTCTGTACAATTTTAATTATATATATATATATATATATATATATATATATATATATATATATATATATATATATTCAGACACTTTTGATTGAACACGATGGAGTTATGCTTTTTCCGGTCTTCATGGATACTTTTTCAATTTGTTGGGCGTTTTTTTTTTTATTTCAGTTGGTAACTTATACAGAATGACGCCAAAGGTGCATACGATTATCTTCAAGAGTGATTGTTGTTGTTGTTGTTGTTGTTGTTTTCGTTTTCTTTATCTATTAGGCTTGATCTAATTATAGTTTTTTTTTCCTTTTTATTTTAATTGATTACAAAGGTATGTGGAGGAGGGTTGGGTCGGATTATTTTTATTTTATTTTTAATTTCAATTTTCTCATTGCATAGTTTATTTATTTAGTTTCTAGTTAGTTATTAAATACTGTTAGTATATCTGTCCCGGTATTAAATGAGATCCGATTCAAAAAGGGCTGTCGTTTTTTTTATAAGTATGGCTTCTAGTTATTTTAGTAGTCGTGTGCAGTTGTTAAGGTATCTGATTTTTGTATTGTTAGTTAAGATATTTCTAATATCGGGCGACTGCAGGTTTTTATCGTGGGATGTTAGATGTTGTTCCATGGCACTATTGTCAGCTAAATGATAGGTTACTCGTCGGGAGATGTTGTTGTTGTATGGCCTATGTATGCGTTGTATGAATTTAAAGAGTCGGTTAGGAGACATTCTTCGAAGTGGCAAATAAATTCATACACTGCATTAGTTTGGATTAGTGTCGTGTTAGTGTTGTTATTGTTTTTGATTATTAAATTGGAAGTTTTAAATTTGGCATGATATATTATTGGTTTGATCTTTTTGTTTTGGTCAGTTGTTCTGGTGTTTCTTTTAATTAGGTTTGGTATTATCTTTTCATCTATTTTGTAGTTAGTGTGTAATTTGTTTTTATAGTAAACTTTGATGGTGTAATTTTTGTAAGTGTAAGGTTTTATGTTTTTTTTATTGTGGAGTGAGTTTAAATAGAGTTTTACATCGTTCCTGAAGATAATCGGATGCACCGATAGAAAACGCTCGAGAGGAATGTGGCTGAAAAACAACCTTTGGTCGTCATTCTGTATAAGTTACCAACTGAAGTTAAAAAAAACCGTCGGCAAATTGAAAAAGTATCCATTAAGATCGGAAAAAAGAATAACTCCATCGTGTTCAATCAGATGTGTCTGAATAATAACCTGCTACCAAAATATACAAACAAACATATATATATATATATGCATACATATATATATATATATATATATATAAGTTGACGTGTTGACTCTGTCAATAATCATGCATAACTGTCCGAAATCTAAATGTTTTATGTTCTTTTAAAAACTTCGATTTCTTATAGTGTACCATGCATGAGAAATACATTTTCTTCTCTAAATGTAATAAGTGAACGAGTGCATCTTAAGTGAGAGCATGAGCGGGGTACATTCAGTTTGCTTTAGGTAATAATACTTAGATCTCATCTCATCCGTCCTACCCGACATGCTCCCAGTTCGTCTTCTCAGTACAAATTTATTTCTTAAGTATGTCAGTGACTTTACAACTCGTAATTTCTATACTAACAGTTTCTCTGTTCACAGGCCTGTCATTATTCCACATCGATTGACAGCGATATTGTCCCGTTGTCCATTGACATTTCAAAGTTTAGCATGATAAAACAAGAACATAAAGTCAGTCGTGAGAGTACATACCTCTTCCTGATTACATAAGAGTGTGCCAAAATCTTATCTGAGTCTGTCTTCTGCGAATTGATCGAAGTATTCTTTATGTTATGCCATGGAAACGCTTATAACCTAAAAACTTTTTTTTTTTATCTGACCTGGCTGTAATTTTGCATGGTTGTTACTCTTCTCAAAGAGTATCAAGCCATTGCATCAAATTTGGAAAAATTCGCATGATTAATTTTCATCAAAATTTCAACCAGGACGAACTTTCAGAATAAAGGTCCTATAAGGACTTCATTGCCTGCAGCATGGGCCAAGTAGTGAGCCTCTATGGTGAAGAGAACCAAAGGTGTTACCAAAAAGTGTGACAGTCACCTTTTGTGTGATTTAAACTTTGACCTTATAACAAGATATTCACAAATTTTAATCAGTTCTAAGTTAGACTATTGTGGGTATTTTGGCAAACAGGTGACGTCTGTATGCAAACAAACAAACGTAGAGACAAACCAACAATCAAACCCAACTAAACACATAACCCCCTTGGTCGAGGTAACCATTTAAAAATTTCTTAGTTAGCAACAATAATACCAGACTATAACAAATTCAGTTATGTACATATTCGATTTTTACTCACTATTTTTTTTTTTTACCTCGGTACCAAAGTCAGCAGCGTATGGTCTATTATTGAAATGATTTTATCCCTGTTGGTCTTGTGTAGTTCTAGAAGGCCTACCTTCTCGCATTTATCATGATCCTTTTGAGAAAGGTGTTAGTTAATTGCTAATCTCCTGATGCACCCTTACAAAGGAATTTCGATATGATTGTTCAAGCATTTATTGCAGGCCAGAGTGTCATTGCCCACGGACGTTGGTTATTTAATTTCATTTTCTGACCCTTGTGTCACATCATCCAGACACGGGAAATAAATAAACCATCATTTATTTGTTGTTCCTAGCTTTCCTTGTTTCTAGCGTTTAACACAAAAATGCTGAATTTTCTTCTTTGCCATAATTCGATAATAAGCTAACTAAAAGATAAAAAAAAGAATTATTCCGCTATACAAAAAAAAAACACACAAAAAAACACATACTTAATAAATAGACAGTATTTGCGTTCACAGACAAGTGCGTCTGCCATATTATAAAATATTGGTCTAAATTGAAGTGCCAAAAATCAACAAAGATTGGCGCTGTCAAAACGAAAAAAAAATTGTTTTCTCAATTGTGACATTTTAATGAACGCTTCTACTTCGAAGGTTTCTACCATTATTAGTGTCTAATTTATCGGCGGCGCAAACCATTCACCGTCCCATTATCTTCTTTATTTCCTTTTATTCTTATTGGTTTATTGTCAAAGACTAAGTACAATTACCATACTCTAGTTGTAGCCTGATACGCTATTCACCCTAAATGGGTTGTATTTGTCCCCTTCTTCAAGGGGTAAGCTTCTAGAGAATATTAAATTTACAAGAGATCTCGAGTTGCATATATATCTCAGTCAGATGCAGGTGACTTTTCTAAACGCCGTTGGTTTTTCTTCTTTTTTTTTAAAAAAGGAATCACGACTTATCAAGGTCCGGACGCCACTCGAGGATAAGGGTTAATGGTGTACATTGGTCAAAGGGGAACATGTTGTAGTCATCGTTAGTAGTGGAAATTTGGTAAATTGGATTACTTAAGGAGGTGGTTCGTCAAGAATTTGTTCACGTTGGACTTGAAAACAACCATAGTTGGTAAGCAGGAAAACGGAACAGTTCCACGGTCGTGCCGTTCTAAAGAAGAAGCTTTGTCCATGGAACCTACGTTTAGGTTTAGGCACAGAGTGGGGAAAATATTGATAGTAGTTTCAAATAAACAAGTGCTTTTCGTGAAAGTCAGGACAAGAGGGACCATTTGCAAGATACTTTGTTTTTATTGGTTAGTTCGACGATTGGTTAAGAAGACATTTTGGTTGAAGGGATTAAAGAGATGAGATTTAAGATTGTGCAAAGTTAGCTGTGTTTGGCCGGATCTGACTAAAATTGAACATTCAACAGGAAAAGTGTCGCCATCTGCTATTTACAACACGCTACTGAATATGCATCAATTTTTTTTACGAGAGCATTGGAACGTAGCTAAAATTGCTCAGTAGACTGTTTTCTTGTTGTTGTTTTTTTTGTCAATAAAAGAATGCTGTATCCTGGAGTTCCATTTTAGCAGGATGCTTGTGCTGAAACAATAAGAATCTGATGACACATTTTATCATGAGGCGATAATTTCTGGAACTGATATGAACCTTAGTTATGCTGCTAATTCAGTTTGATTCTGCATTATTGCCTCTTAAAGCCTACGCAGTAATAACATTGTTTTAATTTTATCGTTTTGAATATGGGGCATCCTGCTGGAGGCCAGATATTCACCCACTATCTCATGCATTTCAACCGAAAGATCTTTTTAAAATTCAACCCGTCCCTTTAAGTACACTTGTTTCTATCGAACTTGCACTTGGTTTACCTAGTATATTTGCCAGGTAGTTCTGCTGCTTTGATTTAAAGCCAGGATGTTGTTTTCTTCTGAACATCCTGTCCGACTGGTGGAGACGTGGAATGACTAAAGCATTCTCGTGTCAGGCCAATGATTTCAAATGTTTGATCTTGGCTCTTTCTGATGCTCATTGGAAAACATACCTTTGGCGTTATTGTGGCGGCCCCTGGATGGTAGCGAATCTTAACTTGTATGCACCATTCCTAGGTGGGAGGGTTTTAAAAGAGCCTCACCAAATATGACCTTACTCTTTAACCGTGACCTTGAAATATGGTGTGATCAATCCCTAGGTCGGGGACCATCATCATGTCAGGTTTGGTCACGATCGATCCAGTGGTGTGTGCTGTAGGAGAGTATATATACATACGCTATGACCTTGACCTTTCACCTTACCGGTAAAATATGGTGTGCACCATACCTAGGTGGGAGGATCATCGTAATGCCAGGTTTGGTCATGTTTGATCCAGTGGTGTGGGCTGTAGGAGAGTTGCACACACTCACACACACACAAACGTTACTGCTTAATATTCTATATATATATATATATATATATATATATATATATATAAATATATATATATATATAGTTCAAAATAAAATTATATAACAAGCAACCCGTATGTAAACCTGTGATTATAAGTTTTACAAGAAATTACTGGTATTAAGTATTATCCCACCTAAATAAGAATTGCTCGATAGAGCAAATAAATCAAATTTTAGTCAGTCAATGAATTTAAAAGTTTATGATGTGAAATATTTGTTCAGTTTCTCTCATTTCATTCTACTGAGAGCTGCTTTAATCTTAATATATTAACAATGTGAAGTTATTTTGGAGTGGAATTTGAAGCTCATGTTCGATAATTATAAAAAATATTAAATATATCAATTTATGTGTTTACTTATAAACAGATCCACCGGACATATATATATATATATATATATATATATATATATATATATATATATATATATATATATATATAACTACTTCATTTACTCACATAAAATTAATGTACGAAAGTATAGATTTATGCGTAAACTTTAAGTATTTACTTCAAAAGTGCTCAATACGTAGGTAGAACTAGTTAGTAATTTATAAAATATATATGGCTAAATGGCAATGGATAAAAACTAAAATGAAAAATTCGTTTGATTTGGCGATGGGTGCCAGGGATTCGGCACAGGCATCAGATCTTGTGGGATTATTCATTCTATATACCCTCACAAGCATATTCGATACTACGGATATCGGCCTATATATAGATGACGGACTAGCTATAATAAAAAACTCCAACAAAGTCAAGGGAGAAAGCTTTAAGAAAATCATACACAAGGAAATGAAAAATTTAGGCCTAAAAGCAGACGTATCAGCTAACATAAAAATAACAAACTTCCTGGACGTCACGTTAGACTTAGATAAAAACACATATGAACCACACTTAAAAGATAACGCTACTCCAATTTATGTAAACCCTAAGTCCAATCACCCACCACCAATTATAAAACACATTCCTAACTCGATCGTAAGTAGACTCAGTAATAACTCAAGTGATGAAAATGCATTTAACAGGTCAACCAATATCTACGAAACAGCCCTAAAAAATAGTGGATACAAAAATATCGATATCAAATATAAGCAACAAAACACCAATAACTATAATAAAATTGAAAATAGAAGAAAAAGAACTGAAATTTGGTATACGGCTCCATACAATCAAATGTTAAAAACAAAACTTGGCAAGAAATTTCTAGATCTTATTGAAAAACACTTTCCCGCAAACAAACCCTTACACAAAATCTTCAATAAAAATACCTTAAAGTTATCCTACAGTTGTTGCGAAAATTTAGAGATGATAATTAAAGCACATAATAAAATATACTAAATAAAAACAATGTAAACAATAACAAAATAAACAATAAAAAAGTAGACACCATCGCAAAAATAAAACTAACACTAGCAGAAATAATAATAATAATAATAATAATAATAATAATAATAATAATAATAATAATAATAACAAACCAACCCCGGACAAGAACAACCATACTATAAATAAAAATACTAATAACGAACAAGATAAATGCAACTGTAGACACCGCACACTTTGCCCAGTTCAAAATAAATGTCTAACAAAAAGCGTAGTTTATCAGATAACAATATTTGCGAAGGAAACCCCAAATAACAAAAAATATTACGTAGGCATGACTTCCTTAGATTTCAAACCCCGATACTATGACCACAAAAGTACATTCAACAATAAAAAAACACCGTATAAAAACAACACTAGCGAATAAATACTGGGAACTCAAAGAAAGCGGACATTCGCCGGTAGTCGAATGGAAAATAATAAGGCAAGCTACCACGTGTAGGCATTTAGACGACCCATGTAGATTATGCCTTCATGAAAAATTTGCTATCCTGTACTTTAAAGAACCCCAAAATCTATTAAACTGTAGAAGAGAAATAGCAAATAACTGTGTTCACAAAATAAAATTCACTCTAAGATAGCGATACAAAATAGTTTTAAAACTAACAAAAACAATAGAAAATAAGCAAATAAATAAATTAAATAAACATTAATATACATAAACGATCCCACATATATGTATGTATATATATGTATATATATGTGCATATATGTATGTACACATATGTATATTTATATATAAACTAACAAAAAATAAAAAATAAAATGTCTGCCTTAAACCACTAACCTAGTTTTAAAACAGATCCTTTGTTCGATAAAATGTATGCCCCTTGGCTGATAGGAAGGGGTGCGGTGGATACTAGAAAGCTGATTGGCTAACTAAATCCCCAATAGAAGAGGATCATATAAAAACGATAAACAACCACAGAATTCGCGCATAGACCTGAGGAATCCTAGAGTGGATGAAACGCCGAATATTCAGTGTAGCTTAATCGCTATATATATTTTATAAATTACTATATATATATATATATATATATATATATATATATATATATATATATATATATATAAATTATCGGACCCATTATGTAAACAAAAAAAATGCTCCAGGAAAATTACTACTTCGGACCATTACATTGTGATATGGATTACTCAATATACAGTTTGGATCAGTTTACCGCACTGCTATCAAAGACATTCACTTCGGATTTTACCATGCAATTTGGATGTGAATTTTTATATCCTTTTCGTTAACTACCCTTACTCTATGACATTTAAATACTTGAACAACTTTTAATTGGGATATTCCATGTCTCACTAAATACAAATAAGGTGTAAACCATTATAACTATTTGCTAATATTTTCTCCTCTGAAGAGATGGTAGGCATTGAAATCCTATAGGATAAGGAGTTAAAATATTTCTAATGTATTCTTTGTCTTTCATAGAATAATAAACATCTTTTGATTTGAAATTCAAACATTTCACGTCACAATTTTTTTAATTCATATAATGACTAAAATTATATATATATATATATATATATATATATATATATATATATATATATATATATATAGTAAATTAAAATATATATATATGGCAATTAAGCAAAACTAGTGTTTCATCCTTGTGGGAATCATCAGTGCAGGGTGTCAGGATTACCACCAGTCGGTAGATTCGAACCCGGCGACAGAAGCCATACGTGGCTTCATTAGCAAGGACCTTATCCATTCGACTACTGTTAAATAAATTTACGCATATATTATATTTTCGTATATTAATTTATGTGATTAAATGAAGTAGTCAAATATATATATATGTATATATATATATATATATGTGTGTGTGTGTGTGTGTGTGTATAGGTGTATTGATGTATGTATCAGCAAGAGGGATTATACATAGTTAATGGGACTCTTGTTATTTTTGTTTTTATATATATTTAGCGCTGATGAATGCCACTACTGGTATTGCAATAATATACAACATATATGTAGAAAACAATACATAAAAATATCAGTAAACAGTCGAAACAATTGTACGCTTGTACAATAAATAAAACTGAAGTTTATTTGTTTTGGTGAAGACCATTAAATTGAGTGTCTGTTCCTATACATGTGTCTATTTCTACATTATAAATGTACACGCATACACACAAATACACACATACGCATATATATATATATATATATATATATATATATGCGCGTTTATGCGTATGTGCGAGTGTATGTGCGTGCGTGTGTGTGTGTGTATTTACATTTATGTAGTTTAACAAAAAATAATGTCAATAATTACAACCCTTATCCGAAAAAAATCTAACAATATTATGTATGAATTGTTTCAAACTCGAGGTTTTGTGCCTCAAAGAAGTTTATGCCTGTATAAGCCTTATCTCTAGCTCCGACCACCACCACCCCGACTACTACGTCACGTGACTGATTTTGAGTGGAAAACAAAGAGCTGAAATGTAAACATGGTCTTACTAAGCAAAGATTAGCAAGTAATTTTAGTCTTTTGCGGAAACAACACGATGAGATGAATAATTGTAATAAAAAAAAATCAACGATGACCAAACCAGGCAGACCATCAACAACAATAAGGAAACACTTGTTATTAGAATTGAATGAAAAAGGGAAAAAAGCACGGACAATGAAAATACAGAAACAGATAAAAAATAGAATATGGAGAATAAAGGATAAAATGAGAGAAAGTAAGTATATATATATATATATATATATATATATATATATATATATTTATACATATAATATATACTCCATATATATATATATATATTACATATATCATATATACATATATATATATATTATATATATAGATAGATAGATAGATATAGATATTTAACTTTAGACATAGAATCCTTATATTTAATTGTTCTTACTAAAATATATTAACTTACTTGAAAAACATCTCAGCAAAATTATAATTAGCTTACCTTTCTCAATAAGCATTATAATTAATAGTATAACTTTATGCGCTAACATGACATATCTATTTCGATAATTTCTATTATTAACAAACATTTGGCCTTCCCTGGAGGAATCCCCGGAGTTTAGTTTTATCCTGTTTTATGTTAGAATTTATAGAAACTGGTCATGTAAACTATAGACTACCAAAAAATACGTCATTCTTCAGAAACATAGACATCATTTTGATTTTCCTTCTGAAATTCTCTAAAATAGAAAACATCACCGAAAAAAAAAAACGAATAAAAATCGAGCCGAACATTAACTTTCGTTTTGAAAAAGAAAACAATAATTCTGTATCTTTCCTTGACATATAGCACTTAAGCAAAAAATCAATGACAACAACAATAAATTAAGTTGTAATGTCCACCGCAATCCAACTTACAAAGATGATTATACAAACTTCTATTCGCACCCAAACAATACAGTAAAATAAAGCATTGTAATTCGATTATACCTCACACTCTACGAATATGTACACACGAACGTCTAGATGAGGGATTCGATCACATTGAACGCAGTTTCAAAATTCTACATTGAATATATATATATATATATATATAAATATTTGTAGTCATCGACATACAGTCCTGTTTCAGTGCATCACAGTCGGCAGTTCTCCCACTCGAAATGTTATTATTTAATTATTTAATGTTTATTTATTTAAATATTTTCTACGTGCATAAAATTAACTTAATTTTATGCATGTAGAAAATATTTAAATAAATATTTAAATATTTTAAAAAATAAATTAATTACAAATGATACGTCCCAAAAATGTGGGAGCGACTAGAATATAAACAAAGGTCAGATTACCTCTCCCTTTAAAGCATCCAGGGAGTGAAAAAAAAAACACCACAGTATCGCTTATGAAATTTTTTTTAAATAAAATAAAATAAACAATATATATATATATGTATATATATAGAGATAGATAGATAGATAGATAGATAGATAGATATAGATATAATGATTGTATCTTTGTTGTCTCCTAAATTTAAATCAACTGAAACTCTGATGTATATCAAAAAGTTCTGAAAAAACAAGCAGAGCGTAATTATACGATATTTATTCATGCATACAATATTGGCTACATACATGTATCCGCTGTAACTCTTTTAGAGAAGCAGCGTTTTATTTCAATACGTAATTTCTTCAAGGTTTTGACCGAGTTGGAATCTCTTATTATAGTCATCATTTCTACATAGTCTAAATACTTACATCGTCAAATTTATTTAAGAGGCTAAATAAAACAAATTACTCCACAAGATCTGAACCCCCGGCAGAGTCCAAGGAACCATCGCCAGATCGAAGAAGTTTGTCATTTTACTTTTTTTATCACGTGGCTATTATTATTGATTTCAACATAATATATTTTTCCCTTTAATATTGTCAATATTTGAGGAAATGACTTTTAATTGTGAAATGATTTATGATACTGCTAAGATAATGGTATTATCGAACAATGTCAGCCTGTAAAATTAGACAAGGTATGACTGCCAGCAGATACATCTTTTCATAGAATAGACGGACTTTGGTATTTTGGCCCTTTGCATCTCACAATGCCAAATATCAAAGCCAAATAGATCCTAGCTAAAATCTGTCTCCATAAAATAGGTCCCAAAGATAAGGTAAAAAGGTTAGGAAAAATACTAGTCTAGCTAGAGCAATAGCGTAATGATGGCATAAACATATATAAGATAATTAGTACTTGTTTTATGCTCTATATAACTTGCAAATTAAAGTAAGGTAGATAGCCATGCACTCAAGTAGTGATTCGAACCTAGGCGAAAGGGATATTATGAAACAGATGCCAATTTAGCGGTTTTCTGCTAGATCTGGAAATTTCGTTTGCAATCTAGCAAGGAAAATTTTGATCTAGTGACTAGCGGGTTTTTTCTAGAAAATCTGGAGATATTTGGCATCCACACACCCACAATTTTAAATGACAAAATAAAGAAAAACGCTTGAAAACACTTTAAAACATAAACTAATTCATGTAGGTGGAAAAATAGCATTTATTGCGTTTGGTAACAATAATTTATTGACTATTTGTTTTATTTTTCACCATCTTTTTTCGCGTAAGCATACTTAAAACTCGCTATAAAATCGCTTTTTCCAAGTAGATTGGGGGGGGGGGGCGTTCAGCCTCTATAGTTTAAAATACGTTAAATGTTCATAAAGCTATAAAGCAGTACCCTGCGATAGTGAAAGAATCTGCAATGTTGGCAGCAGCACTTCCTCCAACACAAGTGAGTGTTGAACGTTTGTTTTCAGCGCTAAGGCTAATCAGGACAGACCAAAGGGCTGCAATGAAAGAGAAGCTTACTGAAATCATCTTTGTTTGAGAGTAAATTATTAAATTCTTATTTACAATTTTCAATTCTATAATTATAAATAAAGCCTATTTTTTATGTTTACAAATAAGACATTTTTATAGATTGATTTTTTTCCTAATATTGTGATAGAAGATTTATGAGAATGGACAAATGCAATAACATATGAGTTTTTCGGGAGAGGAGAGGGTACAAAGGAAAAAGGAAATATATAGCTGGAAGTGCAACTCTGCTATGATAGATTTGAATATGCTGATAGGCTGGTAAATGATCATGAGCATAAATAATACCATTGTGTATTATATATATATATATATATATATATATATATATATATATATGTGTGTGTGTGTGTGTGTGTTTATATATGTATATGTATATATATGTATATATATGTATATATATGTATATGTATATATATATATATATGTATATAAGTAAATTCTTGGTACAGCAAAATGGAAGGAGAAATTTCAGAGGAAACATAATTTAATTTAAATCAAAAAGATCAAAGAAACAAAAAAAACGGGCAGGTGGAATTGTTAAAATTTCCTTAAGGACTTATCGTCTGACCCTTTAAGAGGAAACGTCAGAATGACGTTAATTTATCATTCTGACGTTTCCTCTTAGAGGGTCAGACGATAAGTCCTTAAGGAAATTTTAACAATTCCACCTGCCCGTTTTTTTTTCTTTGATCTTTTTGATTTAAATTCAATATATGTATATACATATGTATATATATGTATATATATATATATATATATATATATATATATATATATATATATATATGTATATATATATATGTATGTATATATATATATGTATATATTAGGTTGTCCGGAAAATAATGGTCAATTTTAGAGAAAAAGGATTTATTAATCAAATAGGTGACACTAGACATTGAAATTAGTCAAAGTATGATCCTTGAACAGCGAAGCATTTTTGCCATCTATCAACTAGATCATTTATGCCTCGTTGATAAAAATTCTTTGGCTTAGATGCTAAGAAATCTTTGAAAAAAGATTCAACCTCTGCATTGGACGTGAAAGTTTCGTTGCTTAAAAAGGCGGCTAAATGCTTGAAAAAAATGGTAGTCCGTGGGTGAAAGATCTGGAGAATAAGGAGGATGTGGTAAAGTTTCGTATCCCAAGTCTGTGAGATTCTGCAGTGTCATTCTCGCAACATGAGGCCGCGCATTATCGTGGTGCAGGATTGGACCACGCCTATTCACTAATGCAGGTCTCAATTTTTGTAAATGATGATGCATTTCTTCGAGTTGATTGCAGTAAACCTCTGGCGTGATACTCTGATTAGCATCCAGAAAGCTGTAATGAATAACACCAATTGCACACCACCAAACAGTCAGCATAATCTTCTGTTGGTGAAACTTTGGCTTTGGAAAATGTTTGGGTGGTTCATCACAATCAAGCCATTGACCTGATCGTTTCCGATTATCATAAAGGATCCACTTTTCGTCACAGTTGACTATTCGGTCAAGAAATGGATCTTTAATGTTTCGCAAAAAGAGCATCGAACAAACTTCGAAACGTCGAGCTTGTTGATTTTCATTGAGTTCATGTGGGACCCAATTGTCGAGCTTTTTCACCTTGCCAATTTGCTTCAGATGGTCTGACACTGTTGAACTGCTGACACCAAGTTCCCGAGACATTTCCCTGACACTTTGCCGTGGCTTTTGCTCAACAATGGTTCTCAAATTTTCATTGTCAAGATTAGATGGCCGTCCTCTACCTTCTTCATCTTTAAGGCTCTCATCACCACTACGAAATTTTTGAAACCACCTTCGTACTGTTCTATCACTTGTGATGCCTTCTCCCCATTCCCTATTGATATTTGCAGTTGTTTGAGAACATTGTTACCAAGCTTAAACTCATGCAGGAAAAGTAATCGTAAGTCTTCTTTTCTTATATTCCAAATTATGGGCTCATTCGCTCATAAAACGTTTTCTGAAAGAAAAAAGTAAGAAATTATTAAAGAGCACATATAAATCAATAATCATGATGATGTTTACCTGAAATATAATAAAACTCCTATGATAAAATCCAATTTCAAAACAGACTTCCTGAAATGGCCATTATTTTCCGGACAACCTAATGTATGTATATATATATATATGTATATGTATATATATGTATGTGTATATATAAATGTATGTGTATATATATGTATGTGTATATATATGTATGTGTATATATATGTGTGTATATATGTATATGGGTATATGTATATGTGTATATATGTATGTGTATATATATGTATATATATGTATGTATATATATATGTATGCATATATATGTATATATATGTGTATATATGTATGTATATGTATGTATGTACGTATATATATATATATATATATATATATGATATTTCAATAATAAACAATTCGTGATACTATAGCCCTTTATGGCTTTTTCCTGTTTTACCTTTGTTCGTCATTCCATAAAGGCAATATTATCTTTTAAAATATTATTCTCTGTATAATGGTTTTCCCCCTCTTCTGATGAGAAGCGTTTGGCTTCGAAATGCCATGGCCTAAAGAGGTTTCCATATCCCTAAATATTGTATTCTATTTTGAACTGATAGCATAATAAAATTTAATTGTAAACTTTTTATCCCTTTGTAATCTAAACTTATTCTATAAAGCTGGTTGAGTTTATATGTGAGTATATTTATCATGCAAGTGAATGTTAAACGTCGAAAATGATATACATGAAAAGTAATTATAAAATGCATGCTGGATAGATGTGGGAGGCTGGTATATGGATCTGCAAAATAGATTTTCACATAGGGTCAAGGAGTTGGGAGTCGGGAGTCGGAGTCGGAGTCGGAGTTGAAGATATTAAAGGAGTCGGAGTCGGAATCGGCATCCTAGTAATTCTAGGAGTCGGAGTCGGACTCCGCAACCCTGGTTGTCTCACCACAACCACCTGACACCCATTAACCATTACTCTCGAGTGGCCTTTGGGTCTTCATAAAGTAACCCCCTAGTAAAAAAAGAAGAGACAGACAATTTACTAAAAAGAGAGACAGACAGATAGGCAGACTTATTATAACAATTCTTACTAATTCAAAATTTTTATTTTTACATTATCTTGTCTCCTCTTAAATGTCAATCTTAAGCTAACCGTTGACTCAAAAGATACCGGAAACAATGTTTATCTCATTTAGCTATCTTTGTGCTTCAGTTTTCTTCCCTCTTTTTTTAATTCCCTTTGACATGTTGAGATAGTTTTTCAATAGTTCCTATTGTCCATATTTTTTTCTTTTTTATTTGCAGAATTATTTTTTTTTTGTTTCCGTATTTTTTCCAGTATTCCTTGTAGCAATCATTTCGAATGTCAATTCAAATTATAGACTTTTTCCCCCAATTGATGACACTGACAATCTTATTATTGTTCGCAAAGTTGTATAGGTGTGGGTGTGTATTTGCATCTGAGCACTGCGTATTCCTATGTAGATCTTAACGTCGGTTAGTTTGTGTTTACAGGTAAATATCCGTGTACTTTTAGCACAGCAGCATGTGAACTTATAAATATCCTAGCATATTACCAGATTGCTAGCGGGGCCTCTGGACATTCCACAGTTGCCTCCTTCATCTTATATCTATTACTCCTCGCACCTGAGAGTATCCTGTATATCTACAAAGCCAGTATTCGCCCATGCATGGAACATTGTTGTCGCATCTGGGCTGGTGCATCTGGGACTAGTCTCTTGCTCCTAGGTAGGGTTCAATATAGAGTCACCAACCTAAAAGACCCCACACTCTTTGCCAAACTTTAATTTCTGTCACATCGCCGAAATGTGGCATCCTGTGCCCGTTTTACAAGTAGTGTAATGGTAATTGCTTGGCCGAACTCAAAACACTAGTACTCCCTCGACGTAAATATTCCTGGCAAACCAGACATACACAAAATCCCACACCTACAATGTAGAAATCCATCGAAAACGTAAAGCCTTCTGTTTAAATAGCTTCTTTCCTCGAACTGCTAGATTTGGATTTATCTCCCGGGCTCCTGCTTCCTTGACTGTACTGACATGCATTGATGACACTGGCAATCTTATTGTTCTCATAGGTGTGGGTATTTCTTTTCATGTGAGCATCTATCGAGATCCTAACTACGGTTAGTTTATGTGTTTACAGGTTAATATACGTGCATTTATAGTGCGGCAACATATGAAGTCATAAACGTCTAAGCATATTAATTGATTATTTGCGGGGTCTGTGGAGATTTCACAGTTGCCTTTTTTGTCTTTATGTTTATTGCTGCCATACTTAAAATATTTTCATTTTACGATATTATTGTACCACTTTTGTTCAAACTGAGCCATATTTCTTTAAGTCAGCTGTCTCCAAACTACATGCTGCGGGCCATATCTGGCCCGCCAAAGGCTTTAACCCGGCCCTCAGAGCTCTTATGGAAGGTTAGCTTTCTAAAAGTGGTTGAAGTTTACCTAATAAAGTTGATAAACAACTACAATAGTACATTTGTGACGGATCCCCCTCCTCCTCCTCCCATATGATTATATTAGAAATGCGCCAATTCCATGCTCCTAAATTTAATTCTAATAAATAATTATAGAGCTGTAAAGATTTTTGAATGCTAATTTTTTAACAGGAAATTCTGCACTGATTCAGATTTTGAAAGATAAATGGCATGTTAAGCCTGCTTTATAGTTATTCATCCGCTGTTCTTGGTCAATTTATTTTATGTAATTTTGGCCTTCTTAGCCCTAAAAATCAAGCAATATGGCTCCCGTTCAGAAATCTTTGAGAATCCTATTCTAAGTGAGAGTGTGTTATGTTTTTGATTAAAAAAAAACACATCCTGCAATATTTTTTCAGGGGCGGCATACAGAGATTTCTGTAGGCTAACTTGCCACATTTTTAATTATAGTCTGTATCCTGCGATTGTCACAACCCCTATCTTTCTCTCTTTTTTTATTCCTCATCCCCATCCTCTCTCCTGTATCGTTTCCTCGTCCTATCCGATATAGGAGCACGCTGATTATGCAAAAGATTTCTGAGCAACACAGTCAGCATTATCCAGCAGAGGCGCTTTAGGCAATTAGTAATAAACTACTCTTTGTCAAAGTTAATTTTTTAAAATTATTTATGGTGTTTCATTAGTATAAAATTAAGATCATTATTTATTACTTCGAAATCAAATGGATTTTATTTCTATTTCATTATGTGCTATAAATAAACTAACCTGGGTGCCCGGCGTTGTCCGGGTTTTTGGAGGTGTGTGATGAGCAAAAAAAAAAGTGGTAGTAGGTAGGCAGGCTCGATATCGTAACACGAAGGAGGAAAAAAATGTGAAAAGAAATGTGACGTGTTAGCTGTTGCGTCCATCGCCAAACCAGTAGTTACGTATGTTTAAATTAAGGCTAGACAATCAAAAAGAGGGGATGACTTTCGAAAATATCGGCGACAAAAGCAACGCCTCCCTATAGAAAAGTGTCCAGTTGAGGGTGAAGGAATTAATGTTCTTGGGCAATTTTTCGATATTTTTAATCCGAAAGGTCCTGCTTAAAAATGTTATCGATCACGTGAAAATCCGTCGCGTCCGTCGAAAGCTTTAGCAGACATACATATATACATACATACATACATTTAAATAGACAGGGGAGATTTATATTATAGGTAACACTTTAAGTAGACGTCTAGTACGATTTAGTCTCAGATTATAAATTCTTATTTCATACATACAGATATAATGTTCATATTAAATTTCAGCGAAAACATACGTATCTATCCTTATACAATTCATACCTGAATCATTTCCTATGTGTGCAATTTGAGAGAATCTCATCTTTTTTGTTTAATAAATTACCACTATCATTAATTATAGATAACGATTCTTCTACACATAATCTGCAATATTTGTATCATGGTTTGTATACTTTTGATTTTATACTATATATCATTTAATGCTGTATGGAACGTCCTTACTTGCATGTTCTCATATATGCCTGATCGATGCTTCCGTTCAGTCTCGAAGCACAAAGTATACCCCCAGTAGAGGCAGCCACACATGTAATTGTGAGGCAAGGGTTGCGCAATACGCAACCAGACCGCTTCTGAATCGGCACTATTCGAATCCAGTAGAAAAGAGAATCCAGGACGATTGGAAACGATGCCGAGATAAGCGGAGAGCACATGCAGCACCTGGAAGTCCCAAATGTTCACCCATCTGTTATTGACCATATTCATCGTTGCTTAACTTCGGTGATCTGACAGGAATCCGCGTGTCAAACGTGATTATTGCATAATGCCTGATAATGATGTATATTTCGAGAGTGGGTTTGTGGTTTGATTACTCCCGCTGTACAACCAATTTAAGTAATTGGTTTTATTATGTATCCCATGTTGCTGTTATCAGAACTGTTTTACTTCCATTATTTGGTTGAACAGGATTGTTATTGTTATTATTATTGCTAGGTGAGTTATTATAACTGCTGTTAACTTCTTAGATTATGCATTTGTATACGACATTGTCATACATGCAACCATTATTAAACGGACAGTTTGCTTTATGCAGGCAGTTGCATTTGGTTATTTAACGTTCTTATGAAATTAGGGATCGGTAGTATGAGAAAAAAAAGCAAAAACAATGGGTTAGGCCAAATTATTTCTCATTTACGATTATTTCTCTATTCATTACCAATAACAGCTCGTTTTTATAATTTATTGTTATACATTGTTACTGGTTCACAGGTTTTAGTTTATTGTATCCAATATTGTTTTATTTTATTATTACTTGTTTTATGTTTAGGTTTATTAGTCATTAAAAAGGTTACAAAGGAGGACGGAGATAAGAGCTCAGTCGAGGCCCTGGCATAAATATATCAGGACAGTAGAAAGAGGCTAACAACACTTCTTTTGTGTGAAAGGGTTGTATTACTGCTGTTAACTTCTTCGATTATATATTTATATACGACGTTGTCATATACGCAATCATTCTTTAACGGACAGTTGGCTTTATTCAGGCAGTTGCATTCAACTGTTTAAATTTTTATGAAATTATGAATGTTAGTATGAGAAAAAACAATGATATAGATTAGATCAAATTATTTCTCGTTTATGTATTTTTATTCATCCATTATAAATAACAGCTCATTTTTATAATTTATTGTTATATATTGTTGCTGGTTCCGAGTTTTTAGTTTATTGTATACACTATTGTTTTATTTTATTATTACTTGTTTCAGGTTTATGTTTATTAGTCATGACTAGGGCTTGGACAGCAGCATATTCTTTTCTTTGTTTTGACTCTCGGATGTGTATCTGTTAATGTCTTATATGCTTTTATATAGAGTGGTGTAGTTCTCGGTTGATTAACTGTGTCTAACTGTGTCGGATATATACTCGAGAGTCAAAACAATGAAAAGAATATTCTGTTGCCATACCCCTAGTCATTAACATCATGTAGGTAATTGCATTTCCTTGCAGTTTTTTACTAATAAGTTATCGCTTATCAAGGTCAATGAGCCAATTGAGGGTAAGTGTTAAATAGAGTGTAAGTATAATTGTAAACAACCAGAAGAATGGGCATAAGATTTTTTTAGAGAATTTTTTTATCCGTGAGGACGGCTTAACAATGATTTGTTTACATTAGACTTGAAGGCGACCATATAGTAGTAAGCTTGGATACAGTTTCGTGGTATTTTGGTCCAAAGATATAATGCTCTAGGAATGGAACTTCTACTTGATCTTTTATATACTAATAGATAGAAATAAAAATTTCCTGCTGCCTTTGTTGCCTGGTTGGTTCCTTGCTGTGAATGCCTTTAAAAAAAGACGAGGGAGATTAGAGCTCAGTCGAGATCCTACCATGAATATATCAGTACAGTCGAAAGAGACTAGCAACGCTTCTTTTGTGGGAAAACGTTGTAGGGAAGTAAAGAAATGATTCCAACTAGATTGCAAAATAAATCTCCGCAGATATGGCAGCAATACGTACGGAGCTGGTTCTTATACGCACAACGAATTGCATAAAGAGTGCGCTACATTATTGGAATTATTAGGAGAGTCACTGCTATGTTGTCGTTTAATTTTGTAAGTGCATCGTGAATTTCTCATTTTAAAAGTCAGGATTTTGATTGAATAGTTGTCTGCTAGACGATAACCTAGATGCTCCATTTGAAATGTTGGACTGATAGAGTTGGTTACGGATCTTTATGCACAGAGTATACAGTTTAGTAACGTCTGTGAGAAGGGGAAAATTTATTGTTCAACATTAAAAACTTACAACCTCACAGTTGATACCCGTTCTTATTTTAATACAAACTGCTTTTATAGCTCATGCAACATTTTTCTTGTTTTACATATATCTTATTTTAGCTACATATCTGCATACATTTTTCCGGCTACGGCATTGGTCATAGTCTAGCATAATGAAACCATTGAGAGAGAAGATATTCAGTGACCTGATTATGATACTTGGAATAAGGTCGTAACTGAAACATGACGATACTAATATATATATGAGTGTTTGTTTAACGGAAGTACATTTCGTTTGGCGATATATCATGTGATATTAATGATAATATTACAATAATTTAGTTTTTAATATCATTAATAAATCTTCTTGCATTATCAGTATTAGTTCTATATAGCTTTATCAATGTATATATTTTGTGCATGCAGAAACAGAAAAAAAAACTCAGCTAATTTTATCCCAACGCAGTAAAACTGAAGCCCGTTTGCCAGGACACTATATACACAAATTTAGGCAAATCTCGGTATTTCATAGGTTTGAAAATGCAGTTTATTTTTAACCAATTGTCATAATATATTACCCATAGAATAGTATTAGAATCTTCCCAAAGCCTTAAAATTTTCATGTAGTTTCGTCCCGTAGAACCAAAGGTATGATCATTTTAATATTCAATTTGGCTGCCAGTAATAATAATAATAATTATAATAATAATATATATATATATATATATATATATATATATATATATATATATATATATCCCACCTTTTTGCAAGTTCTTATAAGGGTTAAGTTTCATATTTCTTCTACGGCTGCTGTATCTGGAATTAAGAAAAAAAAGCATTCAAAAACCCGCCAAACCCATCGCTTGGCGGTAAAAATCTCAACCCATCTGATTGGTTTAAACAAAGACAGTGGGTGGCCAATCAGTCAATGAGAGGCTTCTTAATAACTACAGAATTTCTCACAATTAATATCTTTTTAGGAATGAACTTACATAGATATTTGCAAAAAAGTACACCCTTGAAACTTCTGAGTAAATTAATGTATTGTTTACTACAACCGACTGTGTTGAAGTTGCTTTAGCCAGCAGCAGCGGCGATTAGTCGTGCATTAATCGTACATAATTTTCTGACGTACATAATTAGTAAAACCGTACCTGATATACATATAAAAACGAATAATATAAGGAAATTTAAAATAATATAATGGGGGTTTGGAATCAAGTCTCCCCCAGCTCTTTTTCAGATCACTTAAAATGATATAAGCAAGTTTTCCCCCCTCCATCAAGGCCAAATATTTTGGGTATATATATATATATATATATATATATATATGTGTGTGTGTGTGTGTATATTCCAGCCCATGTAATAACTGTCAACAAGCGTACATAGGTGAAACACAGCGAAAATTGAAATTAAGACTTAACGAGCACAGAAGAGATATAAGGAATGGTAACGCCCTAAATGCACTCTTTTGCCATTGTGCAGAACACGATCACTCATTTAATTTAGATCAAGCGAAAATTATTAAATACGTGATAGATAGAGCTAAAAGAAGACTTTTAGAATCAGCACTAATATTAAATACTAATACTATTACGCAAAGAAAAGGCTTCTACCATTTAACCCCTAGCATAGGGAAAATAATAATCAAAGAACAAAATATCAAAACAGATCCTGGCTAACCGTTTTTCCTTAAATATTTCAACAAAATGAATAAGTTTACAGAAGAAAAAAAAATGTACATATTTATTTTAACGCATTTTTAAAAGTGTATATATAGACATCGAACAACCCAACCTTCCCATACGCACACATATGTTTGTCCTTCCCGACATGGGTAGGATTCAAAAACTGTCTTTTTCGCACGATCTATGACTTTTTCTTTTCTTACATTTTTATTTCAATTATCCTGAAGATGTCCTTCGGTTTTTTCTATTTTTCTCAAAACATATATATATATATGTGTGTGTGTGTGTGTGTGTGTGTGTGTGTGTGTGTGTGTGTGTGTGTGTGTGTGTGTGTGTGTGTGTGTCTGTGTCTGTGTCTGTGTCTGTGTGTGGATAAATAGATGGACAGATAGATAGATAGATAGACATTTTGTGGATTCTTCGCGTATCGACCGACATTTATACATTCTTCATTTATCATTATGATGAATGTACAAACTACGTCCGCGTATACTCTTTACAATGCGTATATATTTTCATTAATATGGAAGCTCTTCACGTGTATTAAGCACTGATAAAGAACTAATGGTTTTAATTCATGTTACCAATACACCTGAACTTTATATATATATATATATATATATATATATATATATATATATATATATATATATATATATATATATATATATATATATAGCATTTCAGCCCGGCGTTGTCTGGGTGTTTAGATGTGTATGTTGAGCAAGAAAAAAAGTGGTAGTAGGAAGGTATGCTCTAACCCGTACCGCGAAGGAGGAAAAGAAGGGGAAAAAACCTGACGTCTTTGCTGTTACGACCACCGTCAAACCAGAAGTGACGTAGGTTTAAATTAAGGCTAGACAATCGAAAGGAGAGGATGACTTTCAAAAATATCGGCGAAAAAGGCAACCCCTCCCTGTAGAAAATGCCCAGTTGAAGGTGAAGATATTAATTTTTTAGCCAATTTTTCGATATTTGTTTTCTGAAAGGGCGAAATTCAAAACGATACTTGTGAAAACCCGTCGCCTCTGTCGACATGAAAACATACATACATACATACATAAATTTATATATTAGTAACTAAACTAAAAATTTTCGACCCAAACCGATTAAAAAGCTTGCCTTATCTCTGAATACCTTTTATGTAAAATTTCAAATGTTTAGACTAGAAATTGTCTCAGTAATTTGGTAGAGACTATAGAGGTCAAATATTTTTTAACTTTGACCCCTATTATGACCCCGTATAATTTATTGTGTTGGGCTCAAATCAAGTTATTAATTTAGATCCATGTCCAAGGAAGCTATATCTAAAATTTCAAATGTTTAGCCCCAAAATTGTTGGATGAGATTGGTAGAATTCTCAAAGGTCTAATCTTTGAATATTGACTCCTTAACAGCCAAATATCTGAATGTAAATGGATTGCAAATATTTTCCCAAATCACAGTACCCTGTATATCAAATTTCGAGTCTGTAGACTTAAAATTAACAGAGTTATTGCGTAGGGAAATGTATACAAACAGACACGCAGATACACAGACAAACACTTTCACTTTATATATATATGTATATATATATGTATATATATATATATATATATATAGAGAGAGAGAGAGAGAGAGAGATAATATATGTACCAAAATACCATAGGGCTTCGCAAGAGATGCCACATACAAGTTCATTACACCTACCCATTAGCCACGACCTTATGTACCTTAGGGCCACTATTTCTGCTACATTCGTTAATGATAATAAAATGCTACATTTCATTCGATGAGCAACATAATCACAATCGCAACACACGAAGGAGTTCACATTTTTCTCTCTCGATATTAAGTGCTCTCACCGCTGCCAGTTTACACCGAAAGAAATTCTATATTTTCCACGATATTTTGCTTGCACCGCCATTAACTGGTTATTATATACATACACATACAATACTATTTCAATTTTCCGTTGTACAAATAATAACGTCTCCTCGGCATTATTCCGACCACTCTCATTGGCTTAGCTCGGACCACGCTTATATTCTAGAATTCAATTCTTCCCTTCATAAGGGAACGGTTAGTAAAGTTGAAAGGTAGCGTCACTAACAGACATATTATTACACACTTCCATGCTACGGATACAGCAAACACAAGTTTTGTTTTTAAAGAAATTTCAAAAAAAAATATTAAATATAATGAGACATTTACTGTATACCTACTTTTTTCGTCCAAAAAAATACGTAGGTTTATTTTAACATTTACACATAAGCGTACTCCGTCACATACATAAACAAATGCTGACAGAAATATTTTTAAATTATAAATAAGAAACGCGAATAAAACAACAAAAAAATCAAATATTTAGCAGCAATTATTACCCAAAAAGCTGTTATTTCAATGAAAAAAGTTGTTTCATTACCGCTGTCATTCGGAATTCAAACCAATCGATTACTGACACTGGTCATTACTGGTATTTCTCACCGATATCCAAATCGATGATTTTCTTCTTTGTATTATTTTGTTGTTGTTTCTTCTTACAAACTAGTTTTCTGCTTTATTTTTTGGGTTTTTAAAAATTAGCTGTGAAAAGTGAGCGTACAGATTAAAATACTTGAAACAAAGTATTACAGTAATTAAAAAACAAAAACAAAACAAAAAAAACAAGTTTCCTTTCATTTCCTTAGCATGGGATTTCAGGTGTGCGTTTTTAAATCATCTTTCGCTTCTTAATACAACTTTGTAACGAACGATTTTTAGCCACGGGGGCGATCAGCACAAAAACAAAACAAAAAAAACATTACAAAAATATTGTAAACTCTTCACAGATTACACAGTTGTACTTTTGAATATTTTACCACGACGACGACCGGCTACATTTTTTTTTGGGGGGGGGTAGTCTGTTTATTTTTAAAGGGGGTGTTTTTTATTGTATACTAACACAAAACCAACCTACACGTACAACAATGACATCCGGTTGTTTCAAGCACGCATGAAACTGACAGAAATGCATAGAATATGTTTTTAATAACAAAATCAAAAAAAAAAAAGAATTCAACAAACCAAAAAAAATCAAATATTTAGCAGCAATTTATAAATATCCGAAAAAGTGGTGATTTAAATAAAAAAATTCGTTTCATTCAAAAAGAAAAACAAAATCGATTATTGTGATTGGGCACTACTTGTTTTTCGAACCAAATAACGCATTAAAATACACTGCAACGCAAAACTTAGAAAAGTGGTAGAGGAGTAAATAACGTTGCCTAAGACACTGTTTTTTTTGTGGGGGGGTATCTTTTCTTATGAGAACTCCCCAAATTATTATTATTTTCAATTATTTTGAATGCACTATTATTTTTTATTACAAAATGTTTTTCTACTAAACGTTTTTTGGGTCATTTTAGCAGCAAAAAAAGGCGGTAAAAAGTGACGATACAAAATAACATACCTAAAACCAAGTATTTCAATTATAATTAAAAACCAAAAACCAAAAAATAACGACGAGGTTTCGTTTTATTCCCTTACGATAGAATTTTATGTTTTCGTTTTTAAATCAACTTTAGCTTCTTGATACAACTTTGAAACGAACTGTTTTTAGTCGAGGGGGGGGTAACGAGTCGGTCAAAATTACCACTAGGATTTATCAACAAAAATAAAACAAAATTAAATTAAACAATTAACAAAATACTAAAGTATATTTTTAAAATATTTTATCACGACAACCACCAAAATATAATCAATTTATTTTAAACATGTGACTAAATTGAAAAAGTTAGTTTCCGAACAGTTGCGTTTTCCTTTAATTATTGTGCTGAAAAAGAAAAAAATATACTTAAGACAAGAAATAATTAGCAAAATACGAAAGTGTATCTTTTTATTATTAAATCACGCCGACCGCGACAAAACATTAAAAAAAATAGTTAAACACGTGACTAAATTGAAAACTCTGGATAGGAACAAAAATTAAAATTGTCTCACTCTAGAAGGATTTCTTCTACACTGATCGAGGTCAGGAAAGGTGAAGTGCAGTATCAGAACATATACTACACTGTGATCTCGGCTTCAACAACATATTTATTTTCTTAAATTTCAGAACAAATCCTTTGAAAAACGCTTATATTTGGAAGCTATACACTTCAATATATAAATACATATGAAATGCGTCTGTACATCGCCACGCTGCATTCATTTTCAACAATTTTCTGCAAGTATAATGGGTTGACAGTGGCTCCAGCTAACAATCGTACTTAAATTGCTTTTCTTTTTTTTTTTTTTTGTACAGGTGAAGTGGGAGGCATACTTCCACCGGGCAACGCGGGTACAGGAGCCCTGCTAGTATATATATATATATATATATATATATATATATATATATATATATATATATATATATATATATAACGGTAAAAAATAGTTCATAGTTTTTAAGAGTGTCTAATTCCTATAATGTCTGACTTATTATGTTTAAGAATATTGTTTGTCAAAATTGAGAATTTTTTTTTCATTTATCATCTTCGCCAATTACTACAGATTAATCCTGACAGCCTTTGTCAAGTGCATCGTTTACATATATATATATATATATATATATATATATATATATATATATATATATATATATATATATATATATATATATATATATATAAACGATGTAGATAGATATTTCTGTAGCTGTAATGCTTTTGAAACACCTGAATGTACTTACCACGCTACTGGATATGATGAACTAAAGTAAAGCATTTCTCTTTTTATCATAATACTCATTGAAGCAGCAATTATCGATTGGAAGTAACAATCAATTCTTTCATCACGAGGAAAACATTGTGGAATTGTTGTACGAATTTATTTTTCTTTAACATATTTCATAATCTCCGTAATATTCTGGGGCTTAAAATTCGTTCGCTCCTCTTCTGGACCCCGTCATTGCCAAAAGCTTACACCGTTGTCGTAAGCTTGTTACTTGACGATAGATGGCGCATGAGTATCTAATCTCTGCTTATATATGAAAGCCACTTTGTCCATTTGTGTGAGTGTGTTCGTTTCCTACGGTCTCCGAAACGGCTGGACAGATTTTTTTATTTTTTATTTTATACAAATGTACTCTTGATGTGTCTGGGAGTGTCTTAGCGTAGGTTTCGTATCAGAATTCCTTTGATACTTCTCAAAAATCAATCATCGAAAAATCCGATCAAAAAAAGAAATCTGATTAAGGCCAAAGTGTACACTTTATATAGCCTAATATTACAAATGCATTCGAGAAATTTTATCACCGCACAAGTAGAAATGGTCAACATATACAATCAACAATAGGTTCTTTGATAAGAAAGGTTGCGTTTGAAATAAATGTTTCTAGCACAACTAAACCATGATACTTGACTTTTGTATTTGAAAATTTTATTCAAGCTCTTATGTGGTCCTAGATATGACCTTAAACTATATCCGATGATGAGGCCCCAGCTTGCGGGCTTTGGGAAGTGTGGAGCCTCCCTTTAATTTCCATTGCTCCCGGGTCCACTCTGACCCGGAGTGGTAGTACCTGTTAGGGTCCCAACTATGGGTTAAATAGAAACCGACTCGAAAACAACAAATATATTCTATTAAAAAAAAATTTCTTCAGAATCTTTGGATTCGGCATTAAATAACCCAAAAAGGGTTGATATGCCGTAAAACAAAAACAACCAAACAACCAATCAAGTCCTTATGTAACCATAATTTCATAAAATTAACAGTGGTTCTCTGATATCGCAGGGGCGCGTTCAAAATTAATGTATCTGTTGGGAGCACAATTGAAGCATGATACTTGATTTTTTTATTTTAACCTTTAATTCAAGCCATTATATAAAAATAATTTTATAAAATCTACAGTAGGTTCTCTACAGTGCAAATTAGGTGTTGGGAGGCAAGTGAATATTATTCTTATGTCCGTGATTACAGGAGGCAATCAATTGATTTGATTGAAAAAAAAATGAGCGATTTCTCCGATTTCGATGACGATAAAAGTATAGGATGGTGGAACGTTTGTTAATCTTAATTCAAACCCGGGCAACGCCGAGTCTCCTTGCTAGTTATTAGCTAGTTTCCTTGTTTACATATGAATCCATTTTCCTTAACAAATAGTCATTCATGGTTTATATTTCCGCATGGGTTTAAATATCTATTAGTTGGGGATACTTCATTCTGCGCAGCGTTTCAATATCGTGTCAAACATGCAGACAACCAAGTTGCCGTAATTGTTAGTGAAACGTTAAAGCTAAAAAATTACATTCATTATTTCATATCTCCATATTCTCCACGTGTGTACTGTTGCGTGATCATTCCAGAGTGTTTGCTGTCCTCAAATCAAAGTACTTTCTGCCTACTTTAAATAAGACTAGGGCGAGATATAACTGATAGAAGAAGGTTTATTCAATTTGACCTTCGTTTCAAATTACTAACCAGCAGATAAAGAGACAGCGAAAAATCAATAATCATTGTTTAATAATATTTGCTAAACTCATTGCATTTTTTTCACTACCGTGCTCCCAAATAGATTGTTGTCTTCTGGGTTCCATTCTCTCTTTCAGTCATGTGACGTCATACATGTTTCTATTAATCCCCAGTCTAAGAATCCTCACTTTGAGTTCCGCAAGTTCCTCCTGGCTGATGTTTGATTTCCTGTCATTTTCAACTAACCGTTTTGTATACTATAAGTTTACTTACCCAAGGACGTTACTGACTGTATTGATGATGATGATGATGATGATGACGACGACGACGACGACGACGATGACGATGACGATTTCTACCTATTTTGTCATTTAGGTTTCACATTCCGTGAACGATGTTTCCTACTGTGTCGGATGTTATATCGAGTGGGTTTAATGTAGAGATTTAAATCCTCTCATCATTCAGCTTATAATCTAAGCAGCTTTTTATCTCTTATCCTCAAACCTTTTTAAGCCTGGATAAGTGGTAATTCATCAGTATGGAAAAACAACAAGTATCTGAAATTGGTAATCAATACAGTGCTAGTGGTAAAACAATGTATGAAATATTAGTTTGACATTGCAACATGTGACGGATAAATTTGAACATAATTCTTACCGGATATATATATATATATATATATATATATATATATATATATAAGGCTGAATGTGCGTGTGTGTGTGTGTGTGGGTGTGTGTCTGGTCACGAATCTCCTATATGATTGACTATTTTAAAAAACTGATTACAAGTAATGATAGAAGATGTATCGAAACACAGGAATGGGTATGTTTGATCTGGCAGAACAGTGGTTCATCAAAATTGTGGGGTCTGAGTCCGCGCCTGGTCCACAAAGTATGGAAATAAAAAATTTAAAAATTAAAGAAAAACGTTTACAACTTGTTTTGATATAGATGTACATAAGAATACTTTGATAAGTATGTTTTAACTTAAATAGGGATGGTATAATAAAATTGTGTCGTCTGCGTTCTCGCCTGGCATCCATAGAATGGAAATAGGCACAAACTTTAATAAAGACTTTTCATATCTATCTGCGTAAGTATACTTTGATAATTATGTTTCAGTTTGAAGAAATATGGTATAATAAAATTATGGGGTGTTCGTTCGCGTCTGACCTCTATAGAATGGAAATATGTCACAAAGTTTAACAAGTTTTTTTTTTTTAATATAGATCCACAGAATATTGTGATAAGTGTTTCAGTGTGAACAGGTATAGTATAATAAATTATGGGGTTTATCTATTTAATGTTTACTTTCATCATATTTTGCTTTGGTTTTGATACCCCCAAATTCGAAGCTATCTAATTACAACCCTTACTTTTCATAACCTACCATACTTTCATAAATCAGAGTCCATTTTTGCTAGTATATATATATATATATATATATATATATATATATATATATATATATATATATATATATATATATACTTGCAAGCCGCCCGGCATTGCCCGGTCGTAAAATACGTTTAAATGTGATTTTCTGATTAATGCAGATTTCGTATTTATTATTATACTAGCATGGGTACTCGGCGTTGCCCGAGTTTTTGGAGGTGTGTATTGAGCAAAAAAAAGTGGTAGAAGGAAGGCAGACTCGAACTCGTACCGCGAAGGAGGAAAAGTACGGTTAAAAAACGTGACGTGTTTGCTGTTACGACCACCGCCAAACCAGCAGTGACGTAGGTTTGAATTAAGGCTAGAAAATCGAAAAGAGGGTATGGCTTTCGAAAATATCGGTGAAAACCCGACCCCTCCCTATAGAAAAGTGCCCTCCACACACAGACATATTCACTTTTATAGATATATAGATTATATTGGACTTTTATAGATATATAGATAATATTGGACCTAATATATAGTAATGATTGAAAAAGTTTTACAAATGACGTGTGCGCCAAATCGAGAATCGAAGCCAAAACGTTCAGCTTACGATTTACTTTTTCCTTTGACGTTAATGATTGACCTATAAAGACATGTTTGTTGCAAGGATAAAAATTGAAACACTAACCAATAGCTATTACCTCACGCATGCATATTCGTAAAGCTTTCGTTCGACCTTCATCTAATAAATTCAATTTTTTTCATTTGCACACTTTTGCACTGATATTTTCCGGCTAAAACCCAAATAAAAGTGTAGCATGGGCTCGAATACCTTATATATTAAGTTGCATGTCTATAGACCAAAAACTGACATAGGAGTTTGATAGGAAATTTTTTTGAAATAAATATATATACACATGCATCAATATATACAGAAAGAGGTTTGTGCTTACGATAATCTTTTTTATGCTAATATTACGCAAGTTTAAATCATGTAGAATATTTGCATGAATATAAATACACGTAATAGTTAACTAAAGATGATCCTCCCATAAAAAAAACGAAAAACTAATAGGAAATTAATTAAAATGAATGTTAAAAAGAATATGGAAATTAGCGAGATCTTTTGAGGATGAATGCAATTCCACAAACGATATATAACATAGTTGTATTTTCTTTTAAATAAATTGAAAAAAAAGTGTTTTTAATATGAATATCAATGCACAAGTAAACCAAACTTATAGGAGTATATATATATATATATATATATATATATATATATATATATATATATATATATATACATGTTTCTCTATATATGTACGGAAACAATCGATACAAAAAGGAATGGCAAAATATCTTGTCCTCACTAACTTAATAAATAGTAGAGCACTACTTCAAAATATTGTTTGAAAACTATATAATACCCGCCTAATATTTTGCTAATATGCTTGCTTCTCGTGTAGTTGTTGTCTCCCTTTGATTTTACCTTTGCTTTTTCTTGCTCATATGACCCTATTGCGAATGCGTAGCAGTGGGCCGATATCAGTGGACTTGGTTTTTGTCCCAAAATTGTAATTAATAATGTCTATAAGTTTAAGCATTTTCAAACTGATATAAATTATTTCACAGTAAAAATAATTAAATTAAGACAAAAATCATTTTTTCTTATTTCGAATTATTTAATTGAGTGAAAATTCCATCTTTTTACTTGATTACTAAATTTAAAAAGTTAATCGATCTCACAATTTGATTAACAAACTTATCGTAAAAACTGAATTTGACTTGAAAATACGATTATTTTTTTATATAGTAATCACCTAAAAATTAAATCTTTACTTTATTCCAAAGAAAGTGCGTTTTTTTTTATTAAATTATTTTATTGTGCAATAATCTATATCAATTATAGGTTAGACTTTAAAAACGTTGTCAATGATCGTTTCAGCAAAATAATGTCCACTGATGTCAGCCCACTGCGAGGAATCCTGAAAAGGGACTTATGAGTAGAAAAAGCGAAAGTAGAATCAGAGAGACAACAACTACATCAGAACTATAGGATTGATTTTGAATGTATGCATTGATATGGCTTTCTAAAATATTTAATAGATGTTTCAACAGTCCTTCTAACCTACCATAATATTTATATTTGATTATATGTTCTCTTTACGAAATATTCAAACGAGAGTTGATAATTTGTATTATTTAGATTATTCGATCTACAGTTTTCTCCTTGACTGTTATTTTCCCTAGGTTTCAGCTGATGTAACTTCCGACTTTGTCAGTTGTCTCTTAGTGAACACGGGAATCTTTCATTTCACAGAATGTCTTTTCATAGGAATTCTCGATAGCTTTTTTACTTCATTTCTTGGATCAGTTAACTCCACCGTAACACCCAAGCACCAAACAAACTTATTTTGTTCATTTGGTCAGATCGGATAAAATGCTAGGTAAAATTGCATTGTAAGTGACACTGTTCTGGAGGTTGAAGATCCAATCTTCAGTGCAGGCGATACTCAGAATTTTTAGGATTGCTACCCGGTCATAGCTGATGGAATAAAACCATGCTATCCTGTAACATTATTATATAATATGTTTTTTATATTATTATATAATATGTTCTTTTATATTATTATATAATATGTTCTCTTTAAAAGGGTTTTTTTCAGATGAGGGTTGATAATTTAGCTTATTTAGATTATTCAGACTACGTTTCTAATCTTAAGTTTTATTTACAGCGTTTCGGCCGATGTAAGCTCAGACTCTCGAGTTCAACAGAAAAATGATCACTTCTACGTAAATAAAATAGTAGATGTGGAGTTGTGTGCTTGTCCGTATTCTGTGCGAAAATATTTACATATAAAGTATGGGTTCCATTGACAATAGAGATTCCCGAGTTCGACAGAAAAATTCCCAAATTCGACAGAAAAAGTTCCAAGTTCAACAAGCGACACCTGAAGCAGGTCAGAGGTTACATCTGTCGAAATGTTGTGAAAGTAAATCTCAAGACGAAAACAGTCGTACACAATACATCTGTTCTGTTTAAATTAGCGTTAGAAAAATTGCATGATAGTTGAAATGAAGTACTAATCGTATTTCATACTTCATCCATTTTTTCGCAAAACTAATGAAGAAAGCTCGAACTCTTGTGACCGATCTTGGTCAGTTAAAACTGAAAAGGGGAAAAACAAGAAGCCCGTTTAGCTGAAACTTTTATCGTTCAACTTTAGGGCTTAGGGAATCAGGAGCAGTGTCATCTCCGGACAGACTCGTTTCATGTCCTTCCACAGTAGCCAATGGGCAAGATGTTTATGCTCAGAGAATTGTCCATCGCGATTGAGTTTAGATAAAAGTTGACCAAATGACCGTTTAAGTCTGTTTGATCTTTGGGTGCTTCTGCAGAATTGGCTGATGCAAGGAATGAAGCCAAAAAGTAATGCGCAAAGGCTAATCAGTGAAGAATAATAAACAGACTTTTAAAAACAAAGCGTCAAAGCAAATTAACCTTAAAATTCCTGAAGGTGATTTTTCCCCCTCTCTTCTTAGAAAACACTATCACATTATTTGTTATAACTAAACGTAATTATTAAAGTATCAAACTTTTTGTTCCGTTAAAAATGGGCAAAACTTATAACCATTAGTTAGAATAAATGCTTTATGCAATGGTGATGGTTGAATATGATTAAATTTATGCCTATTCTTGCCTCAAATACTAATACTGCTATCAATCCCTATTAATCTCTAACTGTGCATGGGATAGATACCATAATACCTAGTTCGTTGCGCCTTATTATAACAAAGATACATACAAAGTCTCAGCCAGATCGCTCAGTAGTTTTCTAAAAAAAAAAAGTCTAGAATAAATGTAGTATTGTATGACGAATCTCTATTAATCCATATTAATTTTTAACTGTGCATCGAACGGATACCATAATACTTTGTTCGCTGCATCTTTTTATAATAAAGGTTTATACAAAACTTTAGCCAGATCGAACCAGTAGTTTCTGATAAAAAATGGAAGGAATAGAGAGACTAACAGACAAACTGAGAAATCTAAAGACATAAAAGGAAATATGACTGTCTGTTTGTCTGTCTGTCCGTCTGCCTGTATGTCTGTTTGTCTGTCTCCATATTTTCAAACTCTATTTCGACCGAAACTAAAAGTCGCAGAGCGGCGCTAGGGGCGTCAAATGATTGGATTTTGTATGGACCGTTTTTTTATGCTTCTTTAGCCGGTTAAAATAGTTTTTAAGCGGTCAAAAATAGATAAAAATTTTAAAAAATCGTTACGCATTTTGTATATTAATCCTTATTTATTTTTAAATTTTAATTTTTAATTTTTGCTCAATTCGTATGCATGCTGCGTTGATACAGTGGTAACGTCACCAGCTTTGAATGCTATGTTTTTGCTTTCAGTTTCGATTCTAGCTGATGGCACCTAAATACTGCTTTTGTTTACTTTTGAAATCACGACTCTATAATAATATATATGGAATCTGGACGAATTAAAATATCATATTTAAGCGTACTGTGCGAGCGGGCAAAAGCGCGCCCCACCCTCCGCTAGTGTAATATATGATAGGCTATATGTCTGTCAGTCTATATATTTTCAAACTCTATCTTATCCCAAACTAAAAGTCGCTCAGCGGCGCTAAGGGTTTCAAATGATTGAGGGTTTTTATGGACTGTTTATTTATGGGTTCTTAGCAGTTTAAAATAGTTTTTAAGAGATAAAAATGGGTCAAAATTGAAAACACCGTTATACATTTTGTACATTCATCTAAGTTTATTTTTAATTTTTAATTAATGCATTTGCATGCCACGTTGATAAAGTGGAAACGTCACTAGCTTTGAATGCCACACTTTTGCTTTCGGTTTCGATTCTTGCTGATGGCACCCCAATACTTTTTCTTTCTTTTGAAATCACGACTCTATTATAATACATACGAAATCTGGACAAATAAAATATCATATTAAAGCATATTTTACGGCCGAAAGTCGCCCCCCCCTCACTAGTAATATATACAAAATCTGGACAGCTTAAAATATATTTAAGCGTATTTTACGACCGGGCAAAGGCGCCCTCCCTCGCTTGTATAATACCGATTTCATACTAACAAAAGCTGGAGTATTCTCTAAACCAGTTGAGAGGTAATAGAAATAGGTTAAGTTAAAAAATTCAGTACTCAAAATACAGATACCGGAAGTGGATTCGGTTTAACTTAACATGGAACGGAAGTCAGTAAACATGAAGCGAAATACGGAACCGTATGGAAATAATTGATTTTAAAAAATATTTTAATTCTAACACTTTTCGTGCTATCATGAAACAATAAAAAAAATAATGAACTTTTATATTTTACATTTCATTAAATAGTTTTTTTTAAAACAAAAACCAATAACAATTTTTATTTTTTACATGGTGTCTTTTTGAAATAATTTATGTCTTTCAGAAATTTTATCACGGAATTTTGTCATAAATAATGTATCATGTTATTAACACTCCTTGTGTTATTACAAGAAAACTTATTTTATGCATGTGTATGAGAAAAGTTTCTTAAAATTAATAGATGGAATTTTTCATAAATAATGTATGAAAGTGTTTTAATTGGTTTCATATGGCTTCGTATTTCGTTTCATGCTTAGTGACTTCTGTTCCATATTAGATAAGCCGGGTTCATTTACGGCGTTTTAACTTTGAGTATTGAATTTTTGGATTTAACACAAATGGGTGCATTATCGCCGGTTCGGACCAAAGTTGTTTACAACGGCACCTTTCGCTGATTAAAAATAAGTCTTGATTCTTATATAAATATGAAATGTTGACATTTTTCAAGGGAGATTACCTTTGCATTTTTCATTAATTCCCAAACAATTTTATACTCCTATGTACGCAAAGTACTTTTTAAAGCTTATGTAAGTATAACCACGTGAACCGGAAATTACAAAAAAATAAAATAAAAATAGCTTATTCATAAAAAATAATAATTAATCAATTCATAAAAAATAATAAATAAATAAACAATTGGCCCGCTAAAAATAAAATCGCCATTTCAGAGAAGAATAGATAAAAAAAAAAAACAGAGGCTGAAGAGAGTCTATTTTTCTCGACTATAAACTGGTTCCTTTGTATTGGATTTAAAACCGGCGATACCGTTGTTTTTCTGACCTTATGTAAAATTTTATATATATATATATATATATATATATATATATATATATATATATATATATATATATTTAAAATATTAGGGATGTGTATATGTTTGTTTGTGAAGGGTGAATTCTGAAATAAACTGGTTAATGCTGTTATACAGATGCTAGGTATTTGTGAAATGGTATTAGTCACTAATTAATAAATATTATCAAAATTCTAGTTACTTTAGAATATTTAAAAGGTTTTTTTTCTGGAACGTGATATGGAATGTGATATGGAATGTTTCTGATTTGGATTTTATTTAATCCATACTTATGAGACAGAGAATTAAGCAGGACTTCCTGAATTTCGATTTCCTCAAGGCCACTTTAGAATAAATCCCAAATTGTAGACACTTATTTATTTAATTTTACATGGAGGTCACCACTTATCAAGGCCCGTAGGCAACCCATGGATAAGGGTTATTGCGTGTAGAGTAATCAATGAGATAGTATTGTTGTAATCATTAGTGTTGAAGATTTGATAGAGTGTCTTACTTAAGGGGGCGGTTTGTCAGAAATTTGTTTATGTTGGACTTAAAGACATCCAAGTTGTAGTCAGGTGGGAATCAGGCAAACGGAAGAGAGTTGCACAGTCGTGCACTTCTAAGAAAGAAGCTTAGTTCATGGAATCTACGTTTGGATTTAGGCACAGATGAAGAGTGGGGAAAATTATTGACAGTAGTTTCAACTAGACGGGTGTTTCTCCTGAAAGATTGGCGAGGGAAGGGGCGAGAGATTGGAGCTCAGACGAGCACCTGCCATGGAAATAACGATAAAACAAAGACAGGCTCGCAACGTCTCTTCTGTGGGAGAGAGGCTGCAAGGAAGGAAGAGAAAAGGGCATCCCCCACTAACCTACGAAGTCTATTTTGTACTCTGTCAAGGCAGGATAGGCTGTTTTTAGCAGCTCTTGCCCAGATGTGACAGCAGTACTCCATCCTTGGACGTATTTGGCTTTTATATAGATAGAGGATTGCATCAGGGGTGAGATATCTTCTGGAGCGGTAGAAGGATCTCACCATTTTCCCAGCGTCCTTGGCAACAGACCTGATGTACGTGTTCTATTTCAGATCAGCAGTAAAGGTCAAAGCCAGAAGCTTGTAAAAATTTAGAATTAAAATCATTAAACGGATTTTTATCAATATTGAAACAAAGATTTTAAACATAAGGTTTAGTAGCATTTATATCTTGATTTTAATCTTTTTAAGAGGATAAAAACGTGTTATATTTTGTGAATCTAAACACTTTTTCACACCAAAGGCTTTTCTCTATCTCTACAAATCTACTATCAGAACATGTATGGGTACTGTTGTCATATTTGGCCTGGTGAATCTGAGTACCATTTGAAGGTGCTTGATAAATTACAGGAATGTATCTGTAATTTGATTGGTCCCCCATTTCTTCTTCACTGCGACCTCTATCTCACAGACGTGATTTTGCTAGTCTCAGTCTTTTCTGTAAATACTATTATGGCTTGCGTTCCTCAAAATTGTCTGATCTATTTTTTGCTTCCTTTCTTCCAGCTCGTCTGACTCGTTGGTCTAGAGGTCTCCATTAATCTATCGTTTTAACACCTCCTTGTAATACAGCTCCCTATTCTGGTAGATTTTGACAAAGAACTGCAATATTGTGGAACTCTCTTCCTGCTCACTGTTTTACTTCTACCAACAGCCTTGGTAGTTTCAAAACTAAGGTCAATAGACATCTCTTGTCTTTGCAATAATAAGCATTCTTTCTTGTTAGCGCCTTATATCAAGTGGCCTCATGCCTTGTCTTGAGCGATTTCCATACAATAAAAATTAATTGCGTTATTTACTAGCAGAACAACCCTTCTGGGTAGTTACAAGTGGAGAAATGGTATATATTTTAATGTTTCTTTGTTTAGCGCAAATTACATTTTTTAATAGAGCGCAGAGGCGCTTATGCAAATGTATACGAAATGACGTGACCAGTAAAGAAATAAAAGACTATTAAAAAGAAAAAAAGAGCACATTAGAGGAGACGATCACGTAAGAGACGTCACAGCCGTAACAAGAAGTCACGCGTGGCGGGAGAATGAGGAAATAAATATCGTTGTACAACAACAAAAAAAAAGAAAAGGCAAGTTCTTTTCTATTCTTCGTCTACTTTGTGACTGAGGCTACAACGTGTTGGGTTACGTTGCAGATTATCTTATTCTATTTACCATGCATAAGCGATCACCCACCAACCATGGAGTACGTCATCTGCTTGTGGTTTTCTTTGGGTTAACTTCTGTTAATATTCCAGGAATTGATTCGGGGATATATGTTGCAAATACACGAGTCAAAATAATTAATTGACATCCGAATAAAAAGAACGCCTGAATTTTATTTTGTAAATATATGTAATTAACGAAGAAGAAAAAAACAATGCAATACCTTTAGTTTTTTAGTTGTTGTTTTTTTTTGCGACAAATGATATCATTATTTAAAAGCATTTCTTAATAATTCTGACTCTTAATAACTCAAGTAAGATATGACTTAAAAGAAAGAAAAAAAAACGAAGAATTCAGACTTGTTAATGTTCCTATTGATTGAAGCTGACAGTCTGTCAGGGTAGGAAAACATTACTAACAACAGCTTTCCATCTACATATAAAAAAAAATATTAATCCAGTCAGGTGGCAACATTTCTCCTCGGGATATTGTTTCTACACAACTTTCCTTCTTTTATTATTATTATTCTTTATCAAAAAATGAAGAATGTCATTTTTCATTCAATCAAAATAGACCAACAATATTGATGTTTTTTCTTTCTTTTTAATCTTTCATTTTTTTTTTCTTTCTTATCAAAACTCGGCCCATTTCTACAAGGAAGTCTTTTGTTTATATCAAATAACAAGTTCATACAAAAACTGTTATTTTCTATTTTAAAGTAAAACCATTTTGAAATCGGCCAAATTCCATAATGTTCTCCTTTATGTAATTTATTTATCTATTTTCTTTCCAATCTCCATAAAAATATTATCTGTCTAATCATAATGAAAGATTGATGTCTGTAACTGAAACTACGTCATATTCTCAAAGGTATTAATTTTTTTTTTTTTTTTTTTTTTTTTTTTGTCAAATCTCAAACCGAGAAAATATTGCCATTATCTGTCTTAGAGCTGGGAGATAATAAAAAAATTATTTATTTATATTTGTTATGAAAATATTTCCGCCATGTTGCATATTCATCTATCTATATAAATATCTATTTTACGTTTTTTTTTTAGGGAAGGGGGTCTGTCCGTCTGCCTATCTGCCTGTGAGTTCCACCTTTTCTCGGAAACTACTTGCCGAGTTAGATGAAATTTTGTATAGACATTTGTCATGATAAGGGGCAGCGAACTAAGTATTATGGTCTCCGTTCCAGGCACAGCCAGGGATTAATACAGATTTATGGGGATTAGTTACAAAATATAACATTTACTCAAGAGAATTGCTCGGAAACTATTGAGCCGGAAACTATTGAGCCGATCTGACTGAAACTTTGTATAACCTTATTTTGCATCGAACGGATTGGTTTTCTCTAATCTACGTTGGGTGTTTAATACAAAAATGAGCGCAAATATAACCATATTCAATTATCAATTTCTATAAAGCATGCATTCTAAGTTAACAAGCTATAATTTTTGCCTATTTAATTTAAATTCTTATAAGTTACTAGCAGACCACCCGGCATTACCCGGTCGTAAGAGACACTTAAATATGATTATTTAATTCATGCATTTTACGTAATTATTATTGTAGACACAATTCTCTACCGATTATTATATTAAACCTAATATAAAGTAGTGATATCAAAAAGTATGGGTATATATATATATATGTGTGTGTGTGTGTGTGTGTGTGTGTGTGTGTGTGTGTGTGTGTGTGTGTGTGTGTGTGTCTGTGTTTAGCGGTACAGAATTTAAATAAAGTTTTAAATATAATAGGCGGAAGTCTCTCGAGAGCTCTTTCAGCTATCATCTCATCAGGAGAAAATCGATAGCGTAAAAATAATAATATTATGTCGAAAGTAAAGAGTTCTATGGAGAACTATTGAATGTGCCAAAAATTACGGGGACACTAAAATAAAGTTTATTAACGTTTAAAAAACGATTAAAATAATGGCACAACGACGAAAAAAAAAACCGGAGAAAAGATTCACAGTTCTCCAAAGAGAAACAATGCGTTAGATGTTTCTTTCTGCCGGCACAAAGAAGGTTTCCACACCGCAATAGAGACGGACTCCAAAATCTTTAAATGGTTTCTGGAGTCCGCTCTGTGTAGCACCTCGAATCATTCAATTTTATATCTGTCGGCACCATTCAATTTTATATCTGTCGAACCATTCAATTTTATATCTGCCGCACCAGTATATATATATATATATATATATATATATATATATATATATATATATATATATAAGTGAAATTGTCTGTGTGTGTACATTTCCCTACCAAACTACTCTGTCAATTTCAGTCTACAGACTCGACATAAGGCATATTAAGATTTGGGAAAACCTTTGTAATCGGTTTTCGGCCAAAGATTTGACTGTCAAGGGGTCAAAGTTCAAGGATTTTACCTTTGAAAACTCTACCAAACTCCTCCTCCAATTTTGGGTGTAAACACTTGAAATTATAGATGTAGGTTTCCTTTAATAAATATATTTTCAAACATTTGCTTTGTTTCTCTAATTATCGGGATCTGTCTCCTTTTATAGCAGTACCAAGTATTGTGTTATCAGAAAACATAAAAATACCAAAGAAAATAAATTGGTACATGGCCAATGCGACATTATAAACTGAGATAAAGGACAAGGAGAACTTCGACAATATAAACAAAACAAAGTAATATTTAAAGAGAGTTGAAAATCAAATTTGTCTTTACTTTCGACAGCTTCATTTTTCTGACTTCCTTCATTTCATTCTTTAGTTATCTCATTGCATGAGCGATGTTTCGGACAAAGTGGGAAAAATAGCTGTTTTTTTTAGTCAGAAGCTATCCATATTGCACATCATTGGCTAGTTTTTTACCTTAAAGTTGTAACTTTTGTTAGTCCCTTACACCAAATGACTTCGTGCCTTGTCTTGAGTGACTTCCATAAAGAAAAAAATATATTTTGTTATGCTGTTGGCAGTCCCAAAGGGCGGCACAATTTGTGGCATCATCCAGGATTTTTCGGAATTTAGGAGGGTACCTTTCCAACATAACTCAATGGTCGAACAGCTTACAAGTAAACATAGTTGCCCTTTATCTTATTTGGGTTATTAGGGTCACTGTTCTCATCTTGAGTAGTATTATTACAACGATTCGGTTGGTATAATCTCCGACTTTCTTCAGGAGTATCTTATCAAACTACTTGGTAAAATTCAGCTGTAACTTATACTCTTCTAGACGTTGAAACTAGGATCCTCTGTGTAATTATGACTCAGAATATTATACGGCACGTCGACATATTGGTTCTCACCAGATCACCGAAGTTAAGCAACGTTGAGCCTGATGGGTGACCATTTGGGAAGGCGAGGTGCTGTATGTACCACGAGGTATAATACCAGGTTGAGAAACTTGTGCGGTCTATCCTTCTCTCGAGAGAGTAGATGGGCCTCTTTTAAGCCGTAATAGGCAACTCATCTAGTGATGGCGTCACGATATAAAATATCCTTGATAACCCTGGCGAAACGTCAAGTATCCAGCTGCCGACAAGATTTGAATTGCACTACAAACACGTGTAGTGAGTTCAATCTCGGCTGCGGCCGCGCTGGATAGAGGGACTCTCAGAATACAATTGCAAGTCATGAGTAGAATAAATGAATGGTTCTGTCCGAAATTCTGTGCAGTTTCATGACTCCGATAGAAAGAAATCCGAGTTTGTCAGAAACATTCCTGATGTTAACAAGATATATGAGAAGAAGCCCGGAAGTTAAATCGATCAGAACGTTGTGAAAATATCATTCGAGATGAGAACAATACTCAAATTAAAACTCATCTAAAAAATATTTTTAAACATTTCTTTCTTACCTATGAAATATTTCGTTCATGACAACAATACATTAGAACATAAAAACAACGAAATAAAATTGCAAATATTCAAAACTCTACACATGAAAACAAATTAATTTTCCAATAATATAATGTTCTATTCTTAGTAAATAACTTACAATGATGCTTCCCTGACGATTTGAAAGATTTCAACGCAACTTTATAGTAACTTCACCGGAATAAGAATTAAGAACACTTGTTAGACATATATATATATATATATATATATATGTGTGTGTGTGTGTGTGTGTGTGTGTAAGGAGATCAAAGACGCATACAAGAATTCTCTAATATATATATATATATATATATATATATATATATATATATATATATATATATATATATATACACACATACATACATATATATATTTATATATATATATAGAGAGAGAGAGAGAGAATTAGACATTAGAATCTTTCTTAGACATTATATATATATATATATATATATATATATATATATATATATATATATATATATTCAAGCAAATAGTAATAGATTCAACGGAGACACTTTGCTTTATGCTTCTTTTTTTTTTAATTTTCGATTTTCCGTATAATCTTTCTTGTATCAAAATCAAAAATTTTAATAAAACTTCCATAATTGTTGCTGTCACGAGCGCTTTCCATTCGTCCACGAATCGTCATCGGGTGTTGAAGTAAAAGTGCGAAGGAGCGAAAATGAAAATCAAAAGTGAAAACTAAAATATACAGTAAACGGCGATAAGTTAAAATATATAGAGTCGATGAAAAGTTGATTGAAAATATAGGTCGATTAAAAATTCAAGTATTAAAAACAGCAAGTTCGTGGACACTGTTAATAAAATCCGTCCAATACGAACTACGCAAGACATTTTAGAACGTCACTGCTTTTCTCGAATGCAATATCATTTATAATGGGTTGGAGTTTTCTTATATATGAGGCTTCAAGAATTTTTAATTTTTTAATATTATTTTCATTAATTGTCTGTATTTTTTAGATGAGTTGTTTTCATTGATTGAGATTGTCGGACTGACTTCCTCATCTGGTTGTTATTGTCACAACGTTTCGGCCGTTTTGCCCTCCGGCCTTCGTCAGGTGAACGGTTTGTTAGGAATCTCGAACCCAACCCTTTATTATTATTACGGGGGTACCGTGTTCGGACTCCAGCTAGGCTTTGGGACATAGTTGCTGATTCTCTGTTTTTCAATGTTACTTTTTCACTGCCTTCGTTCAGGATTGAACTCAGCACCTTTGGGTAACTGTAAACATTGATACAACGTCTAGGACCACTCGGCCATATGTCACTAGGATATTATTTTCATGTTGTTTAATTAATAAGAGATACTTAGCTGTCGTACAAAGCTAAGACTCTGTAACATTATCTTTGTATAGATACTCCCTCAGGCATTTGGGCTCATGGATTTTTAATGTCTGCGGGAGTGGCACTCGTCTGACAAGACGTTGCAATCATCATGTATGTATAAAACTTTTTCCTTCCAAGAACAAACAAAACAGATGAGGAAAATTATTTTTAATAACATAAATAGATTAATGAAAGTTTAATCTGAAGCCAAAACACTAAGTACCATATCCAGAAAGATTTTATTCCTGCTTTTAAAAAGCGTTGAGTTTGGTCAACAGTGTGTAAGTTATAATTTACAAGCAAAGTAGTTTTCAAACAAAGAACGTGGGGCTAAAAGATTTTGTTTATTTCATATAGTTTTAGAGTTAGAAAAACTTTCCAGATTTCCAGAGTATATATATATATATGTGTGTGTGTGTGTGTGTGCGTGTTTGTGTGTGTGTGTGTGTGTGTGTGTGTAAATGTATAGGGTTGAGTAGAATACACATGAGCGATAGATAATACCTCTTCTAGTTGAATGGGAAGCAGGTACTAACTGTTTGCTATTTACATTAAAGACACCATTACAGCAGGTATTAATATTAGCCTAATAATTGAACCTTCGATTAAAGCAAATCTATATCAGAGTAAATAAGAAAAAATAAACTGATACCATTATTAATTACATTTGCATTATGTCTTGGAAACGATCGTATGCCAAATAATTGTTGATCCTAGAACTGTAATAATATTAGGTTATCTTTCAGATGCAAGGTTCATTGTTTACTTGCGGTTTTAACGATGTAAGATTCCGTTGTACGGAAGACCAAATCGGCCAAAATGTCTATGATGTTTTTATTGGCGCTTTTCTTCGTATTTTTAATAACATTTTTTTGCACCATTTACAAGTTCTTTTTACAAATAATTTTTTTAATACTGTAATAGTAAAATAAAGATACATTTATTAATTATACGGAAAAAGTATCTCGTAATGTTTTCACACGAGATTTGTTTCCTGTTGATTTCTCTTTTTTTTTAATATTAAAATTGATTTACTATTTAAAGTGATTTTAAAGCCTTTAACATGACGGAGTTTATAATGAAAACCAAATTACCGTTAAAATTAAAATAATCTTTATTAGAAATTTGTAACAAAATAACAAAATTATAAAACTATTAGATTAAAACTGAGAACGTTTAATTAAATAGCGTGAACATTTTATAATGAGTGTTTTCATGAAATGTATTTTTAAAATCACTTTAAATAGTAAATCAATTTTAATATTTAAAAAAAGAGAGAAATCTACAGGAAAAAAATCTCGTGTGAAAACATTACGAGATACTTTTTCCGTATAATTAATAAATGTATCTTTATTTTACTATAGCAGTATTAAAAAAATTATTTGTAAAAAGAACTTGTAAATGGTGCAAAAAAATGTTATTAAAATACGAAGAAAAGCGCCAATAAAAACATCATGAACATTTTGGCCGATTTGGTCTTCCGTACAAGGGAATCTTACATCGTTAAAACCGCAAGTAAACAATGAACCTTGCATCTGAAAGATAACCTAATATTATAATTTAAGTTTTTCAATTTCGCTCTCAACTACTTTCTTTCTTCCTCTCCCTCCTTCTCTCCCTCTCTTTCTCTTTCTCTCTCTCTCTTTATATATATATATATATATATATATATATAATGTATACATATATATATATATATATATATATATATATATATATATATATACTAGCAAAAGTACCCGTCGTTGACTGGGTTCAAAAACAGCCTACAGAAAATGGACTCTGATTTATGAAAGTACGATTGGTTATGAAAAGGAAGGGTTGTAAAGAGATAGCTTCGAATTTGGGGGTATCAAAACCAAAGCACAATATCATGAAAGTAAAAATAAAATAGATAAACCCCATAATTTATTATACTATACCTGTTCATACTGAAACACTTATCACAATATTCTGTGGATCTATATTAAAAAAACTTGTTAAACTTTATGACATATTTTCACTCTATGGAGGTCAGGCGCGAACGAACACCCCATAATTTTATTATACCATATTTCTTCAAACTGAAACATAATTATCAAACTATACTTACGCAGATAGATATGAAAAGTCTTTATTAAAGTTTGTGCCTATTTCCATTTCATGGAGGCCAGGCGCTGACACAGACCCCACAATTTTATTATACCATCCCTATTTAAGTTAAAACATACTTATCAAAGTATTATTATGTATATCTATATCAAAAACACTTGTAAACGTTTTTTTTTTAATTTTTTATTTCCATACTTTGTGGACCAGGCGCGAACGCAGACCCTACAATTTTGATGAACCACTGTTCTGCCAGATCAAACATACCCATTCCTACGTCTCGATACATCTTCTATCATTATATGAAATCAGTTTTTAAAAATAGTCAACCATATAGGAGCCTATTCGTGACCAGACACACACACACTCATTCAGCTTTATATATATATATATATATATATATATATATATATATATATATATACTGATCCTTCATAAATATTAATGTGGCGGCACATGTTTCTACATATATGCAGTCTTGACTGTATGTATGCGAATTCATAGGGTCAAGTGACTACTTACAAATGACAGGCAAGGTGTTTAAGGGGTGGGTGGTTTGAATGACTATTAATGCAAAGAAATGGCACTTGAGGGAGAGAAGAGGGCTTGAAAGTCTTTGGGGGTAAAATCATGCCAGGGGAAAGGATAATGTCTTCTCTTCTGCCATGCACACAAACTAGGGGGTCAGTCTTTTATTCTTTTTTTCATAAAAAAAAAACGAAACAAATAATAGTAAATAGAAAACAAGCCCAGAACTGGTGCCATCAATCATGGAATACACTTTTGCAAACTCTGAAAAATGCCGCAAACTCTTAACTTGTAGAATTCTTTAAGAAAAACTGAAGAAAAGTAAAAATAAACGAATAAATTGGTAAAAAGTTAAGAAGTCATTCTTCACGTTCTTATTCGTATTTTTGGTTTATTTGTTTATTTTTTCATATCTCTTTTTACGTATATCTACATCTTTTTTTAATTTTTTTTTGCATTTTATTCCTTTCATTTTTATTATCTTCATCTTTTTTTTTATTCCTGCTGTTTTTATACGTTCTTTATTAATTTTCTTAACCTTTTTTGCGTTCACTCATTACCATTGTTTTATATTTTTGTAATATTTTTTTCATTTTTATTTGTTATACTTTTCTTACTTCTTTTCCTTATTTTTGTTCATGTTTTACGCTTTTATTTTCTGATTCTTCTTCGTTATTAGTTTCGTTTTTTTTTTTCGTTCCATTTTTCTTCTTTTTCTTCTTCTTCTTTTTCTTCTTCCTCTTCATTGTTTGTTTTTCACTCTTATATTTCTTTCATTTTTTTCCATTTTTAAATTGCCATCTATTTTTTGTTCCTTTCTTTGTAGTTTTCTATCAATTCTCCTATTTTCTAATTTTTAAGATTTATGACATATTTTTTAAAATTTTATTCCAATATATTTCAATTTTTATTTCTCCCCTATATTTTTTTTCATCTTTTTCATTCGATATCTTTATTTCTTCATGTTTTATATTCCTTCATTTTTTCACATTTTCCTTCAACCACTTTTACATACACACGATTTTTCTTCGTCTTCTATTTATTTATTTACACGCTTTTTCATTTATTTTTTTCTTTTTCATTTTCTTCTATCTTTCAACATGTTTCGTTTGTTCCAATACTTCAGCTTATTATTATGTTTACTTTTCGTTGTTGTTTTTTTACTTTTTCTTTTATTTTGTAATACTTTCCATTACCTTCATTATATTACACACTTTTTTTTTCAAATTCTTTTCTCTATTGTTTGATAAGTTTTCTCTTTTCTTGATTTCTATTCCATTGTTCTTTCGTTATTTTTGTATTTATCTTAAATTTATTTCTCTAACTTCATCCTCTCAAATCTCATTCATTTTCATTCATGTATTTTTCATTTTACATTTGAATTTATTAATGTACACGCAATAACCCCTATCCTACGTATAATACGTAAATTTTACTCGCGGTTTTGAATTCGTAAGCCTATATATCTCTTATTTTACGATCTCATATTTATTTCATATATATTTTTAAGATGGAGGGGGTGGAAAATAATATACGATAGACAAACCGCGCTGAAATAATAACATTTAGAAAGCCATTCTTAATATGATGAGGGAAAGATATTTTAAACTATTCTGTACTTTCACCTAACAATTTATTAAATAATTAATTTTATATTTGAATTTATTTCCTGATTACTGTACACGCAATAACCCTTATCCTCGAGTGGCCTCTGGGCTTTAATAAGTGGTGACTCCTATGTAAAAAGAAAGTAGTTCGTCATAGTTTACATGATCTCAAAGCAGCAAGCCTTCTATAACAGACTATAATATTTTTGTATCATAATGTAAAGATCTGGAGAAACAAACAAAAGTCAACTTTATTTATGATTTAACAGTATTGCAATTTTCAGTAAACAAAGAAATAAGCTTAGCATCCTAGAGTCCCCAACCCAGTTCATACATAAGAGAAATCTTACCTGAATCTCACAACTTAGATACTTTATTGGTTCTTTGGCATATTCTTCTTTTTTTTCTGATTAGATACTGTCAATAAATAAATAAATAAAAATATACATATTACGTATACGTACACAAACGTATACACGTGTATATAATTTCCCTTTGTCTGCCCATTTCATTTTTTTCTCAAAAACTACTGGGTCGATCCGGTTGTAATTTTGTATTGACCTATACTATAATAAGTATAATATATTATAATAAGTATAATATAATATGGTATCCGATCGATGCACAGTAAGGATTAATATGAACTTATAAGGTTTAATAGGCATTAATAAGGATTAATCATTATATTTACTCTGGAAGTTTTCTCGGACACTACAGACACAATATGGCTGAAATCATATATGGAGATTTTCTATGAAAAGGTGTTACGAACTAAGTATTATGGTAACATGTTTATGCAAAATTAGGGATTAATAGGAATGGGTATTTAAGACAAAATGAGCACAAATTTAGCCATATTAGCTATCAATTTGGGATAATACACTCATTCTAAGTCAACAAGCTCTAACTTTTATCCGTTTTTTAATAGGCAAAAAGTCTAATTAATATATATATATATATATATATATATATATAAATGACTACTTCATTTAATCACATAAATTAATATACGAAAGTATTATTTTATGCGAAACTTTAAGTATTTACTTGAACAGTGCTCAATACATAGGTAGAGCTAGGCAATAAGATATAAAAATATATATGGCAATTAAGCTACACAAAATACTCCGCGTTTCATCCACGATAGGCTTAGTCAGGCTTAGCATACGCCTGATGAATCCTAGCGTGGATGAAAGGCGGAATAATCTGTGTAGCTTAATTGCCATATATATTTTTATAACTTACTATATATATATATATATATATATATATATATATATATATATATATATATATTATACTGTTTTAAAAATAATAAATAAATAAAAAATGTTATATACGTCCAAATTAAAAAGAGCGACTTTCTAAGTAAATAAAAAAATGAGCTCCGAGGCGGAGCCAATATTAACCGTATGTATCGCTTGAAATTGAAAAAAAACAACAATAACAATAACAATATATATATATATATATATATATATATATATATATATATATATATATATATATATATATATATATATATATCAGCTCCTGTTCAGAGACAGACTCCCACACGAGAATAAAAAACGGCAGCGGCAAACATTGTAATAATAACTTCTTACTGATCTCTATGTAATTTGATCTCTATATAATTTAAACAAATGCTTTTTACCTCCTTCTTTTATAGGTTTGGTTTGATCGTTATTCTTTTACAGCATATCAACCCTTTTTTGTGTTGTTTAATGCTGAATCTATTAATTATGAAAAAAGGTTTTATTTTTCAATATATTTTTATATCTTCAAACATTTATTCATGAGGATTGGGTTGGTTTTTGTTTTTGGCTTTGCAGAATATAATTGAGTTTTGCAAAGAGAAATGAAATAAAAACTATAGCATTAATCTCTGTGCATTTTATGTTAAGAAGCCAGTATCTTCAGACAGCCTGATACTGTAGCTTTTTAATAAGTATTTAGTCTGAAAATGCATAATAGTGATGGCTATTTCTTTGAGTCGATAACAAATATTTTTAGGGAATTCCCGAGTTTGACTAATACAACATAGTCTATTGTCTTTACTTAGTCCTCAAATGGGAAGTTGTTTTAGCAGATATGAAGAAATCGAAAATCAAAAAAGGGATTTTCATAACACGTGCAAGTTATTCCAACGTGGAATGTCGACATTCCTTTTAGCACACTACGCTTATAGCTACAATTAACTCCTCAACCTGGAGCAGAAAGGAACAGATGTGGCACTATATGATGTTAAGTGACACTGCATTGTCACTGTCCCCCTCCTGTAGCCGGGAGTTCATTTGGTCACTCGCAGAGGGAT